>NC_137966.1:4434152-4726480 GCF_963924665.1 Micromys minutus | reverse complement strand
AATAAGATTTGTGGTTTTATAGAGCATGTCTTAGTCTCTCTCCCATATGAAGGCACCGACTGTACCAGGAGGTCCCCTTACCTGATACCAAATACCAAATATACAATATTGTGATCTGAGACTTGCCACCCATCCTCCAGAACACTGAGAAGTATAATTCTGTAGTTTGCAGGCAGTCTTGTCTGTTGTTTATTGTAACAACATGAGCAAACCAAGATTCTAAGGGAAAGCTGGAAGAGGGAGAGTAGAACTCCATCATAGGGAAAGTACGAAATTGACTGGGCCCAAGTCAGCAGGGATGAGGTAGAGTCTGAGAAGTACAAATGGCCCACATGGTCAGAGCCTAGGAAGTATAATGACATAATGGTAGTGATATGTCAATAAAAAATTAATGGATGCTACTGTGATGTTTCAGGTATAGATTTTTGGGAAGTTTAGGGCAGGAAGGTTATTGGGAGTGCTAGTGGGAAGGGGTCACAAAGATGATACAGTGCTTGACGAGCACCTGAGAGATTCTGAGTTTGATTATTGAGAATCCACGTTTTAAATTATGACTGCTGTGGTGGTGGGCCATGACAATACAAGTGTGGGTGGTCAGAGGTGGGCAGAGCGAGCCATTGGGCTTGCTGGTAGCCAGCATAGACTATCAAGTCCTGGGCCAGTGAGGGGCTCTTACAGAATAGGGTGGATAGCATCAGAGTAAAAATGATACCTACAATGTTCTCCTGTGTGTGCATGTGCACACCCTCCTCTCCAACAAGAGTGGGCTCACTGACACATGGAGTTGTTGTCGTGGTGATAAGCTTTTACACAGTAACATCAATGTGACTTCTGTTTACTGACATCCTCCCTTTGCAATACAACTGTCAGGATTCTTCATTTTGATTTGATTGCTTTTATGTATTAAGAAAAAAAAAATTCATACTAATGGAAAGCAACATTCTAGTGATTTATTCTTTGATGGGCTTCAGTGTTAGGGAAAGGTCCTTCCCCTTTAAAAGTGACACAGATAGAATGTGTGTTGTTCCATGGCAGTGCTAAATCTCATTTAGCACTTTGTCTCCAGATTCTAGATGTTCTGAAAGACACTGTGAGCCTCTGCAGGGAGGAGTCAGGGTCAGATTATTGCTCAGCCTATCTGGGAGTCCTAAAGGTGACGTATTTTTAGTTCCCTTTTCACATCATTTTTAATGTTGATTTGAGAATTCTAAACTCTTGTTTCTTCCCTATGGTATTTGAAATGCCAAAGAATTTCATACCTGTGCTCTGCAGTCTGTTAGGTTGCAATGCTAAGTCTATCCTTGGTTCTGTGATTCCTCGTTATCCTCATTTTTCCTTGACTGTGTAAAAACCTGAACACACCACTTTTTCATACTTGTCATATGCACATAATAAAAAGATGGGGAAATAGAAGGACTGAAATACAGAATATTGAGTTTAAGGGTAAGACATATTTATTTCTATAAACACTTGTGTCAATATTTATATGTTTAAAATAATTTATTCAGCATACACTGATGTAATGGTCCTTTTTAACTTGATAACGCCTAGGATCCTTAGAGAAGACAGTCTCAGTTCTTGAATGTGTCTGGGGGAATTTATTGATTCTCCTAAAGACACAGGGAAAGTAAACTTACTGTGTGTAGCACAATTCCTTAGTCATGGAGACCTGACCTGTTTGAGTGGAAAAGTATACCCAAGTACAAGCAAGCAGACAAGCAACAAAAATTATTATGTATGCATTTATTTTACTCTGATCTTTACTAAATATGTTGTATGGCAAGCTATCTGAAGCCACTGCTGTGATAGATGGTAATTGTGCTGTAAAATAAATCCGTTCTCACCTGAATTGCTTACTTCAAAGTGTTTCGTCGTAGAAACAGAAATAAACTAAGTTCGTGAAATGACTTAATGAAAAAATGCAAAAATATGAAATTGATCTGACCTGCTCACGAGTGAGTTTTGATTGTAATAGAGATGGTAGATTTGGTTCTGAGACATTCCCAGAAGTTGAGGCCAGCACATTGCTATCCTGAGAAGAAACAGTTGGCCTTGCTTGCCATGTCCCTTGCTCCTGTTTGTGAAGTTGGAATTGACAAAGGACACCTCTCCTCTCTACACTCCACAGGAATCTTTTCTGTCTCCATCTCTATCTCTGTCTCTGTCTCTATCTATCCCTATCTTTATCTTTATCATTATAATCTGACTGTTTTAATCTTGGTTTTCCTGACTAAAACATTCTGAGCCTAAATTTTAGAGGGCAGATGACCATTTTCCAGAGTTTTTGTAAGTACGGTTATGTGGAGTGGCCAGGTGCACAGCTGCCTGCTGAAGTGTGGGCAGACATTATAAATGAGGCATTGCTGAATGAACCGTTGCATCTCCTGAGGGTATGAGAGCCATTCCTGCATTTCAAAGTGCGGAGGAGAAGGGCATGCTTGTCCTTTTCATGCACAACTACATTCTGGGTCAGGTCACTTAGGAATCAGTTCAAATCTCAACGGAACCCTTCATTGTCAATCTGTTTACTTCAGTAGAATAGAGCAGAATTCATTTTCGTTTGCATGGTTTGGTTTCTAAACACCTTCGTATTTAATCATGAATTGGTGCATCTCAAAAGCGTTAGGTTTGTTAGACAAAAGGCTAATGATAGTAAAAGAAACTGGTGAAGGCAGTCTTTTTTCCTTTTCTTCTTTTTCTTAGTTCTTTTTTAAAATGTATTTTTATACAGGGTTTGATTTTGTGGCCCAGGCTGGCCAGGACTCACAATGTAATCAGGTGGGCCTCTAATTCCAAACAACATTCCTGTTGTAACCCTCTTGACTGCTGACATTAAAAATATGCAACACAGTTTTATTCATAAAATACATATAATAATGTGGTCAAAGGAACAGGCTCTTTAGATTGGTTGTGGGAGAAAAGCTACCTTAAACAAATGACAGAGAAATAAGGTGAATGAGAAGTTTCTTGCCAGCACAATATCACTATAGAATAATTCTATTAAAGGTGGTGAAAAAGCTTTGAGAAAAAGAAACATCTGTTTACCCAGCAGAAAAACCAGCATAATAGACACATAGAGAAACCAAGTTTCCAGAGAAGCCAGAATTAGAGTCTTGACAGGACCAGATCGAGTTAGCCTTGAAGATCCTGGTTGTAAATACATACTGATTTCAAGTATAGAGAAAGTATTGGGCATAGTTGGAAACACACAAAAAAGGTTAGGATGGTTTGATTTATGCTTTACCACGTTGAACTTATGTGGCTATGCAGGGTCAAATGAGCTGTAGAGACATGGAGAAAGTAAGCTGGGAAATCATACAAAGGGCTATGGCAAAGGTCTAAGTTAACATTGGCACTGGCTTGGATTGCATTCTAGACATCACATAGGCATTCATTGAGAAAATATTCTATGGCCTAAGAATTATTCTTTTGTATTCCATAGATACCACTTAATTCCTTTTGCAACAACACAATTTACTACATCTCCATGGACACCGGCTGTTCCTTCAATAGTCTTCTTTTATATGGAACTTTGTATGATACTGAACTTGCCATAAAATCAATCCAAGTTATTTTAAACATGACTTGAGGATGGGACCGAAAACTTCAGTGGAGGCTCAGAGTAGATTTCAACATGTCAGGACTTAACAACCCACTATAGGTACATCAGTTTGTAAGGAGTGGGAAAATGTGAAGTAGCAGTACAAACAAATGTCTTCAACTGCAGGTCACATGACCTTGGAGCTGAAGTTACTTGGCTTATGTTTAAAGCTGTGTGGAATCATGTGAAGTCTTTGCATTATGAATGAGTAAGCAATGTTTTCAGTTTGTGCTGTTGAATTATTAAAATGTATATTGGAGTTACAAGTACTAGCTTATCTGTTAAATATTCCCCAAATGCCTTCTGTGTGGAAGTGGACCAAGAAGAACATAAGTTTTTAACTCTTGACTTCCAGAAGAACATAACCAAAAGAAGATTGGACTTTAGTTGAAAATTTTCTAAGTTTTAGGAAATGCTGTACAACAAAACGTCTACACCTAAGGATCAGAACACCTAAGGCTCAGAAGACCTAGAATGTGATCGTGTCTTCTGTGTATGGCAGGGAAACTGTGAAATCCTAACATTTGTACTGAAATACCAGTTGCCCAGTGGAGACACCACTTGACATCCCAGTGGAGAAGGGAGATAACGTGATCTCTAATATGAAGATTTATAGACAATTAATGGTTACTGAGAGAGGGGGTATCAGGCTTCTACACAGATAGGTCCCACATACTTTATCCAAACAACAGGTCTCCATTTGATCTTATTTAATGTGCTCAGCAGACTGGTAACTTTCAGAATAAAGTGTCCTTTAGGAATCATACCAGTCTTTTCATTAACATAATTCCATATCCATGGGTGCTTTTCAGGTTCAGTATAATTTTTTTTTTTTTTTTTTTTTTTTTTGGCCACAAATCATCCTAAGAGCAAAATGCTCCTCCCAGTATGTTCAACCCCAATAAAAAGAGTTATTTGCTTCTCGACTTTTCTTGGCTAAGCATCAGTCGAGCGGGTCTTGACTTTGTGGCTCAATGGCAAAATAACTTTCTCCGATTAAAGTGAACTGATGCCCTACACAGTATTATTATGATGTCTCTTCCATTTGCCACTATCTTCCTCATTAGAAACTGAAATTCTATGGTCAGTCCTCCGAGGAACCTGCAGACTGATTTCCAGAGTGATTATGCCAGCCTTCAATCTCACCAACAATGAAGGAGTATACCTCTTCTTCTACATCCTGGCTACTATCTGCTGTCACATGATTACTTGATCTTAGCCATTCTGAATTGTGTGAGGTGGGATCTCAGGGTTGTTTTGGTTTTCATTTTCCTGATGACTTTAGGATGCTGACCATTGCTTTAGGTGCTTCTCGGCGTTATATATATATATATATATATATATATATATATATATATATATATATATATATATATATATATATAGCTCAGTAGAGAATTCTTTGTTTAGCTCTGTACCCCATTTTAAATAGATTTATTTGATTCTGGAGTCTAACTTCTTGAATTCTCTGTATATAGTGGATATTAGCCCTCTATCAGATGTAGGATTATTAAAGATCTTTTCCCAGTCTGTTGGTTATGGTTTTGTCCTATTGACAGTGTCCTTTGACTTACAGAAACTTTGCAGTTTTATGAGGTCCCATTTGTCAATTCCTAATAATAGAGCATAAGCCATTGGACTTCTGTTCAGGAAATGTTCTCCTGTGTTTATGTGTTAAAGGCTCTTCCCCACTTTCTCTTCTATTAGTTTCAGTGTATCTGGTTTTATGTGGAGGTCCTTCATCCTCTTGAACTTGAGCTTTGTTCAATGAGATAAGAATGGGTCAATCTGCATTCTTCTACATGCTAACTGCCAGTTGAAACAGCATGATTTGCTAAAAATGCTGTCGTTTTCCCCCTCTGGATGGTTTTAGCTCCTTTGTGAAAAATCAATGGACCAAAGACATGTGGGTTCATTTCTAGGTCTTCAATTTTATTCCATTGATCTAACTTCCTATCTCTGTACCAACACCATAGTACTACCTGAAGACCCAGCTATACCACTCCTGGGCATATACCTAAGAGATGCTTCAACATATAACAAGGACATATACTTCACTATGTTCATAGCATCCTCATTTATAATAGCCAAAAGCCAGAAAGAATCCAGATGTCTTTCAATAGCAGAATAGATACAGAAAATGTGGTACATGTACACAATGCAGTACTGCTGAGCTATTAAAAAGAATGACTACATGAAATTCTTAGGCAAATGGATAAAACTAGAAAATATCATCCTGAGGGAGGTGACCCAATCACAAAAGAACACACAGGGTCTGCAGTCATTGATAAGTGAATACTAGCCCATAAGCTCAGAATACTCAAGAAATAATTTACAGGCTATATGAATCTTAAGAAAAAAGAAGACCAAAATGTGGATATTTTAGTCTTTAGAACAAAAGAACAAAATACACATGGGAAGAAATACATAGACAAAGAGTAGGGCAGGGACTGAAGACAAGATCATCCAGAGACTGCCTCACCTGGGGATTTGTCCCATATGCAGTCACCAAACCCAGTCATCATTGCTGATGCCAAGAAGTGCATGCTGACAGGAAACTGATATGGATGTCTCCTGAGCCTTACTGATACAGATGGACTGAGAATTGGGTCCGCAGTAGAGGAGCCTAAGAAAGGACTGAAGGCGCTGAAGGGGATTGAAACTCTATAAGGAGAACAAAAATATCAACTATCCAACCCCCCAGACCTCCCAAGGACTAAAACACCCACCAATGAGTACACATGGAGGAACACAAGACTCCAGATACATATTTCGTAGAGGATGGCATTGTGTAGCATGAAGAGGAGAAGAAGCCCTTGGTCCTATGACAGCTCCTTTCCACAGTGTAGGGTATGCAAGGGAAATGAGGTGGGAGTGGGTGGTGGGAGTGAGAGCATCTACATGAAAGCAGGCGGAAGGGGGAGGTGACATGAGAGAGGGTGAAAAGGGAATAACATTTGAAATGTAAATACATAAAGTATCCAATACACACCAAGAAAACTTTGACTATTTCCAGGTTACATTTTGTTTTACAGGTACTTTATGCTCATTGTAACTAGTAAGATTTTAATGCGTACTATCAAACCTTTAAAAAATCAAGTACTGAAAAAAATGTATTGGCATACTTTCATGCATAAATGCTTAAATCTGTACATTTACCTTTGTTTTTTAAAATAAAGTTTTAAAAAAAAGCAAAAAAAAAAAAAAAAAAAAAAAAAAGAAGTAAGACAAAGTATTGGGAAATTGCTAAATTATACAAATAAAAGTGCATCTTTACCAATGTTCAGATTTTTCTAAACAAGATAAAGCCCAGAACCAGGTCAATGGTTAAAAACTATATTTTAAAAATTTTTAATTATGACATGATGTAGTGATAGAGATTCTAAATATATTTGTAAAAGCTCTGACTGTTTGATAAGATATTCTAGAAACTAAAATCTAATGAGAAAAAAAGAAACTGAAATTTTATCTGCTTTGAAATATTATTATTATTATTTTAATTGAACAACTTTATTTTAAAAAACAGATAAATGTACAGACTTTAAGCATTTTTGCATAAAAGTATATGAATACTTGAACTCTAGAGGTTCATGCATGATACTATTATTCAATTTTTTTTAAAATTTTAAAGACAGTTCATGGATCTTGTGATAAACATCATCACACACGCACACATACACACAAAACTAATAGAAATAAATTCTGAAAAGGAATTTGAACAAGCTGTCCAGCATAAATTAACAATGATACTCTGAAAGGACTTGTGTTAGTAACTGAAGAATCTCATTGCTGGGCACAGGCTATTTCCCTTTACATTACTATACTATATATACTAGGTGAAGACACCATATAACTTACCTAGAGGACATAGGGAAAAAAAAATCTACATTGAATTGATCAGTAGAACTCTCCCTGGTGACTAGATTTTATAGGACCAGGAGGTGCTATGGAAGATGTTTGGGAAAAAGGACAGCAGGGTCTTGCTTAGCGCTTGCTCCTGAATGTGATAATACAGACTTCACATGGACAGTGTGTGCACTGGTTTGATGGTGTCAATGGTTAGAGGACACCAACTGCTCCATTAGTTGCATGTGCAATTGTTCCACAGGAATGTTACAGAAATCATCAATTTAATGAAAGAAGAAGGTACTGGTGTTGCTTTGTGAAATGATCATGTTGCTATGTTTTGTAAAATATTTATGCTTGTATATTTAAATTGCTGCAGCAGGAAGCTTTGTACTGCAGTGGCTACTGACTAATGCAGAGACAAGACTGAAATGCTTAGTGTAAGTGACTGTGAGGGCTCAGCTCTAGACCAGAAATCTATAACAACACTGCTCTCTGTGGCTTAGGAAACCTTTTGGAATGTGTTGGAGAATTTAGAGGTGTGCTTCCATGTGTATTCTGAACATGACCTGGGTACTTCACACACACATTCACAGAAGCTGTGCCTATATGCACAATGAATGTCAATGATCAAGCCAATTACAATCTCCAGCACGGAAGGAGGGACTCCCAATGGCTCTGCCCCTACATGATGATCCATTGGTAGTTGATGGTTGTTGGAGGAAGAGGAGTCACTTTTCTCTGAGAAAGTGCATCCTATGCTCTGGTGGATAGCTCTACAACCATGCACATATGGTCAACACCAACTGGACTTGGTGTGTTATAAAAAATCAAACAAACCATGAATTATTGCAGGAGAAGCATTGGTAGGGTTCTGGCAAAATTAAAGAAAAATAGAAAGAGAGATACATGTGACTAAGACATATTGTGCACATGTATGGCATTTTCAAAGAAAGAATAAAAAATAGGATATTAGGCATAGGTATTTAGGTTATTTAGTTTTTAGGCTGAGTTCAGATTCTTCAGACACATTCATTCTTAGGAGTGATGTAGTTAGATCCTATGATACCTGCATTTTTACTTTAGCATTTGGGCTCACAAGATATAGCATGCATTATAATACAAAAAAACTGTGCTGACTGACATTCTAAACAATATATATGAGTTCTATTTTTTCCACACTTGTCCTAATGTTGGCTCTTTTATTATTATTTTTATCATTGTTGGTATTATTATCTTTTACTTAACAATAACCATTCTTCCTCTGGCAAGATGGCGTCTCACTATATTTGTTAGGCACGACTATTTTTCATTCTGATACATCTATATTTATATAAGTTGCTCAGTTATTAAGTGCATTTCTTTCTTTGGCTGCTAAGTTGCAGGGACTCATATTTCTCAGTAATTGGGCCTCTATGGAATGGACAGTTGCTATTCTTCTTAATTCTGTAGGTTGCCTTTCCACTCCATTGATTGCTTCTCTTGTTACGCAGAGTTGGATATTATCCAAGCTGTAATTTTTAAAATTTCATTTCTTATGATTTTGTGGTCTCATCTATAAAAACAAAAACACGTTTCTTCTTTTTGAATGCTGTGCGTGAACGTATGAATGACAGAAAGCAAGTGTGCATATGTGTGTTTGTAGGTCAATGATTGACATTTTGTATCTGCCTCTATCACACCCTGGTGTGTGTGTGTGTGTGTGTGTGTGTGTGTGTGTGTGTGTGTGTGTATTGAGATATTAAAGTTTTCCATTTTGGCTACATTGGCAGCCAAGGTAGCCTTTAGGAAATGCCTTTTTTTGCCCCAATGCCCCAGTTTTGGGATACAGATATGTGCGATTGTGCCAAGCTGTTAAATGGATACTGAACATGCTTGGTGTATCTGAATCTCATTACCCGTGGAGCCATTACTCAGACCTCTACCTTAGTATCTTGAGAGGTGTTTCTTTTGTTATTTTTGTCTAAAGTTTCAGACTTTGGGGTTTTATGTTAAATTGCTTGATTTGAACATATGTATGCTGTACCCATGAATGTGCACACGGCTATTAGCCTTCAGCTTACTGGAGCTAGTTCTCTCCTTCCATCATGAGTGTCTCAGGAAGCATATTTAGGTCATCAGGTATGGCACTGTGTTGGCTAATCACAGTTGTGAACTTGACTTATTATGTCAGCTTGGTTCCCACCCACAGTTCACAAATATTAGGGCATAGCTGTGAGATATTTTATCTCTCATTTGAAGTGCATGAAGCCACACACAGTCCAGACCATTGAAGTAGGAAGACACCCTTTTTTAATTAAAATCTTGAAGCCAGATGACATATCTTTAATTGGACCTTTCCTTCTGATGAAAATCTGTATGAGGACACAGAAGGAGGAAGTTTTTGCCTTTTGTTTGTTTGCCCTTGCCTTTCGAGTACATCCATTACTTCACTGGCACAGGATCACATTTCTTTTGGATTCCTGTATGTATTGAAGACCAGGTGAAACATCCAGCCTTGTGGAACTGAGCAACTATTAGATTCTTGGACTTTCCATTCACAGATAGCTACTATTAGATTAGCTGAACTGCAGCTTGTAAATAATTCATATATATATATATATATAATTTGTAATATATGTATATGCATAATATATTCATTTCAAAAATTCTGTGACTGAGAACCACGAGTAATATAGGCATTACAAGACTTTATCTATGGAGCTACTTCTATGGCCCCCATAAGTGTTTGGAAATTGAACTGAATGCAAATTTACATTAAGATATAGGAGATGAGAGCAGAATCTAATGTTTTCAATGTCAGACTTCCTTTATACATATATAAAACACCTCCAAGCTGATGGCACTATTTTGGTAAGCTTTAGAATTTTTAGCAAGTGGTGTTTAGTCTAATGAAATGGGCCATTTGGGAACAATTTATAGAAATTATAAAACAGCACCTATCCTGGCCTAATCTCTGTGATTCTTGATTTGTCAAATATGAGTAAACGCCTATTTTCAAATCTTTCTCTACATTGTGGATTTTATTATATTAACCATGTGCTAGAATAAGTCCTTCCTCAAATTGCTTCTGGTATTCTTATCACAGTGCTAAGAAAAGGAAATTTAGGGTAATTTGTAGTGATTTTATCTATCTATTTTACTATAGCTGTCCTATTGATATTGCTTTAATTATCAGAAAATTTGTTGTTGAGGCACAGAATGTCATGGATTTTTATATTTTGATTTGAATTCTGCTACTTTATTAAATTATTTATTTAATTCTGCTTTGAGTTTTTCCTACACATAAAATCATTGTCTAAATACATTAATAATTTAACTTTTGCATTTTCTATTCATAAGAGTGTTTTCTCTTCTTTAATTAAGCATTCTCAATAAAAAATTCTTGTTCTTTATTGAATAGTAGCAGCTGGAATAGATAGTTTTGATTCATTTCGTATTACTGTGCTCAGAAAAGGTCTTATACTGAGCCAGGTTTGGTTCCAAGCCATTAGGAGTCTCTTCCCAAACAGGCTTGGCTAGTTCTATTACTCTGTTATAACTCTTTAGGATTAAAGGAAGATACTTTTCTTTATCTGCTAATACGCTCACTATTAGTCATTTTCTCTTCAGTGGAATCTTGGCCAGTTTTTCTATATGCTTTAACCCAGGAATGTTGGCTTTCTTCCCGTTTCTGGTGCACTTCGAGCTATTTCCCATTCTAGTTTTTTCTCTCATGGGACTTCTGAACACTGTATGTTTCCCATTCCCACTTTCTGGTAGACTCCTCAATGTCTTCTAGATCTTAGGAGTGCACATGTTATTCCTTCAGAAGGTTGTTTGGTACATAATCATTACACAATCAAACTTGTGTCACTTAAAGAAATGCTCAGCATTCTTTGTCATCAGAGAAGTACAAATCAAAATTACTTTGAGATTACATCTTACACTTGTCAGAATGGCTAAGGTCAATAACGTAAGTGACAAAGCATGCTGTGGAATAGGAAAATACTCGTCCGTTGTGGTGGGAATGCAAACTTGCACAGCTGCTATGAAAATCAATATGGCTATTTCTCAGAGAGTTGGGTATTGATTTACCTTAAGATCAAGCTATATAATTTATGGGCACATACCCAAAGGATGCTTAATTCTACCACAAGGACACTTGATCAACTATGTTCATCGTGGTTCTATCCATAGTAGCCAGGAAGTGAAGACAACATAGATGTTCCTCAACAGAAAAATGGATAGAGGAAATGTTGTATTACTCTTATGACAAAAAAATACATCATGAAATCTGTAGTCAAATGGATGAACCTAGAAAAAAAGGATGTACCCTCATAAGGTAACCCAGACACAGAATAAATATAATTATGTGTGGCTATTAACCATTTAAAAATATAATAGCCAGACTTCAAACTGTTGATCCAGAGTTATTAGGTAGAGAGGAATGGACTAGGGTGTGCGCATGGGTCTTATTGGGGATGAAAATAGAATAAAATATGGGTGACCTGTGGGTAGGTAGGGCTGGAAATGGGAGGATTAACTAAGGAGTTGAAGCAAGCTTCGATTGAGAAAAGAAATGTGGACAGAGATAGCTAGAACTGAGGAACATTTGAAGGATAGTATGAACACCTAGTACCATAACTAACTTCTAAAAATCCATTAAGGCAATAATGCAGTCTACTAATAATGAGTCCTAACTGGCCATCTCACGTCACCAAATGAAGCTGTTAGAAGTAGGACTGTTTTACTTCTAATTGAGATGTTGGCCAAAAGGGTCCTATCAATTCAAACAACCCGGGCTATTGATAAGACAATACATTGCTCTGTGCAAACTGAGGACAAAGTTCACTTTTGAAGAAGACACCCAGACTACTCCTTGAGCATGGAGAAGTTGAGAAGGTATCTCCATGGAACATTCACCACCATGTTCTTGTTTACTGGGTGTGGGAAAGTACTGGGAAGGATATTAAAACATATCCAAGACACAAAACCTTTGATCTACAGTCTACTCTGTCTTTAAAATATGCTAGGGCAATGATGGCAGAAAACTTGAGGGAGTGGCCATCCAATGTCTGATTTGATTTAAAGCATAGTGTATAAGATGGAGCCCCTACTTACCACTGCTCGGATGATGAAAACCTAGTCTAGATTGCACGGAGTCCCAAAGTACTATTGGTCTACAATATAGTAACAAAAATGACAACTAATTACTCTTTTACAATCATGTATTATTCAGTATAAGACAAACTCCCTTCTACAGAAGATTTGAGCAAATCTGGGTCAAGGCCAGATTTTATGTATATATATATATATATATATATATATATATATATATATATATATATATATAGAGAGAGAGAGAGAGAGAGAGAGAGAGAGAGAGAGAGAGAGAGAGCTCCAGACAGAGAGAGAGAAAGAGAAAGAGAGAGAGCCAGACAGAGAGAGAGAGAGAGAGAGAGAGAGAGAGAGAGAGAGAAAGACAGATTAAAAGAGAAGAGACAGGAAGAGTATAAGAGGAAGAGGGGATAAACGACACCAGGAGGACTCTCAAAATCACTAACAAAAGCTCAGGTGAACTCACAGTGAAAAGCAAGAAGCATGAGCTGACATGGGTTTACTACATGTCCTTAGCATGTATGTATGTATGTGTGTATACACATAGGTATAAGCATGCATATACACACATATGTATATACATATGCATGTGTACATTCATGTACATATATACATATGTACCGTTTCATGCCATCTCTTGGACTTTATCCCTTCAGTTGGTTTCCCTTGTTCAATTTCAATGTGATAGTTTGGATTTTAACTTATTATATCTTATTTTGTCATGATTAGTTGTTATTTTTTAGAAGCCTAGTTCTTTCTAATGAAAAAGAGAAAGGGTCTGGGAAGAGCAGAGGGAGAGAAATATCTCTGGTAATCGGTATATTTTGTATGAAAAATAATCTATTTTTACTAAAAGAGGAAATAACATTACATTATTTTATTTATTTCTTCTTCTTCCAATGTTTCCTATACCCCCAATTCCCCTTCAGATTCACGACCTCTTTATCTATTATTATTACATAAATATATATACATAAATACAGAAATGTAAAAAAAACATTGCTTCACATACATTTCCACA
This sequence comes from Micromys minutus, assembly GCF_963924665.1. Classification (NCBI taxonomy): domain Eukaryota; kingdom Metazoa; phylum Chordata; class Mammalia; order Rodentia; family Muridae; genus Micromys; species Micromys minutus. Next base: position 4,712,912 of record NC_137966.1, on the reverse strand, counting down.
TTATAGCTTTTTTTCTTTCTTTTATACTCCCAAGGTTTATAAAATCATGTGAATGCATTTTAGATAAAATGCCTCATTAAGATTGAGAACTAGATTTACTACGATGTTGATAAGTTTTTTCACGGTGTCTAATAAGCAGTATATCTCAAGAAATACATTTGAAAGAGCATATTCCTGAGCAAAACTAAATAAATTTTGAATCCAAACCAGTTGAGGTAAAAGAAGTAATTGTGCTTTAATCCCTTGAAATTTGAGTGGTGTATCTGTAATAAATATATACATATGTAAAAATAATATATCTGTCTATAAGTCCTGCATAGATTGTTATTCTGCTTAGAATGTCATCTCTGCCTTTACAATAACCTCTCTATTTTCTTATTCAAGCATTCTAACTTTTAATTTAATAACTTCCATATATTACCATGTCATAAACTCAACTCATCTGGTTTTTTATTTTCTTCAACTCTGTAAATGAAGCCCCACCTCACTGTTAAAGCTTTAGGAAACACAAACTCCATAAAACTTTCACTTTTCATTCACTAAGTCTTCAACAACTATTTCTAAGGATCAAAGAATCCACTCATAATGCACTGTATGATTGAACCCAACTCTGGTCTTAAGAGATGACATTTAATATATATATATATATAGTGTATATGCATGCATATACATGTGTGTATATCCAATATACTCCAAAATGTGAATTCGTTTATCTACCTGGAGCCTAGAGATAAAGGAGAAGCATCAAGCTAACAGTGATTTATGATTAGGCTTTAGTCTACACCAGATTTTGACCTTATAAGTGGATAAAGATTGAGGTGGCAATGTCAGCCCCCATGGGTATTTGAGCCTACATGTTGACTTCAAATAAAATCTCTAGACAAGAGGGCATGTCAGTGCTTTTCTGAGTATGAATGTTTAGTGTTTTATACTACATCATGGCTCTCTCTATAATTCTACTGGGAGGGGAAACCTGGGAGTTTGTGCTTGGTGTCTTCTGTACTCTCATGTTGGTACATTTTATACACCCGATAACTATGCTTCTCTACTTTGCTATAATGAACTAAAGTCAAAAACCTGTGGCTTTAATAATTTTTTTTCTAAAAGAGTTTTTAATCAATCGTTAGATTGAATTAAAATATAATCTATTGTATATGTAACTTAGTAGGCACCTACAAGGGGTAGGATGTACAGTTTGTGAATAAAGTAGACACCAGTATTTCTTTAATCATTATGTTAGTTGATGAAGGAGGTGCCCAGTTATAAATATGAAAGCAAACAAGTAACTTCCAGCAAAACTAAGTGCCATTGAGCTTGTGACAATGCCTGTCATGCTTTCTCTCCTTTCACCCGACATCCTAGCTTTACTTATAAACACTTTTAGAAGGAGAAGGCTAAGCTCACACTGATGATCACAAGCGACTGATGTCTAGAACGAAATGGGTGTATTTGTTGCTTTTTGGTTGTTTGATAAGAAGACCATAACAAAAACCAAGGAAGAAGGACTCTCTTCCGGTTTATGGTTTCATGGTAGAATCTACCATGGCAGAGAAGAACTGGCCTTCTGTAGCTGATTGAATGACGCTAGCTGACTATATGTCATTCACTAATAGACAGTAGAAAGAGTGTGTGGAGGGAGAGTGAGATGTGAACCTCCAGGAAGGGAACCACCCACTGTGGACCAAATGTTCAAACCCATGAACTTAGAAGACCTACCGCACTAGCTCTCCCTCTTCTGATTTACCAGTTCCTCGTGAGATTTGTCTTAGCATCATGTTTATCTTCAGTAATATTTTAATTACCGAGTTCTCTATATGTTAATCCTTGACAAAAGAAAATGGTGTTTAGCCTTCCATTGTCCATCTGCTCCCTGAGCTAGGGCCATCCCACTGACAAGAGGACAGACAACCTGCCTGCAGGGAGCTTGGTCTTCTAGGAGTCCTCTCACTCCTAAGATCCCAGGAGAGACCCCACTCTATCTTCACTGAATTTCCAAAGAGAGACCTCCCAGTAACTCATGGGCCCAGAAGAGGCTACCTCGGACTGGACTTCCGTTCACCATCTGCAGCCTGAGCTAGGGCAGTCCCACTGCTATCGGGACCAAAACTTGTCTTAGAAAAGAATAATGGTTTCCTATTTAAGTGCTGTGAATGCTTAAAATGTATCACCTAACAATATCAAGTGCTTTCACCTAGTGCCAACACCTGGTCCAGAAAATTTTTTCTTTTCTTTCTACTTCCAATTACGTTGGAATTCTACTAACTATAGGAGCCTAGAACGGCATGTGTAGTTCCATGAAAACTGCTACGAGAAAAATACTGAGATAATCTAACATGTTCATTATCAGGGCAACAGCTAAGGAGTTTTTGTGTCAGAGGAGAGGATGTATGCCAGGTGATTCTAATGAATATAGTCTTGTTTGACTTGTAAAAAGCATCGAATTGAGTTTATTTTATGGAGATGAAGGCACACATTGAACTAAGTTGGGTTGAGAGTGTTCTACCAGGAAGCATTCCTAGAACATCCTGCGGTATCATAAAACTCTAAAGGTTAAAACAAGGAGATAAATTTTAATGCTTTCATTTAAAAAATAAGATTTAGAGATTCAGGTCAATTTCCTGAGGGCTTACATGAGATGTCTCTGATTTCCAGGGCAGGGAGTATAAAAGTATGAAAAAAAAAAGTCAGGGAAAGGCATGAAAAGCCAGAGTCTGTATCAGCTACAACTGAATGAGCCAGAGACTTGAAGACTTAAGCTGATGGCTCCTTGGTGAGTTTTATGTCAACTAGACACAAGCCACAGACACGTGGAAAAAGGGACTCCCAGTTGACAAGAACCTCCCTATAATATTAAGCTAGGGAAACATGTAGTACATTTTTTTAACTAGTGACTGATATGAGTGGGCTGTGCCCTTTGTGGGTGGGGCCAACTTTTGCTTATGGCTCTGGGTTCTATAATGACGTAGACTGAGAAAGCCAATGTACAGGATTCGTTCCCAGCCTCTGCTGCTTCATGTTCTGTCTCAAGTCTCTGCCTGGCATGTCTCAGCAATGAAATGCAAACTATAAGTTGATATACATTCTTTCTTGCTTAAGTTGCTTTTGTCATGGTGTTTATCACAGCAGTAGAAACCCCAACTAAAAGAGATGGGCAGGAATTAAAGTATTTACTCAATGCTAAAATACTTCAAAAGGTTAATGTTAAGTTTTTTAGTTTAAGAAAATATGTTAGTACATACATGGGTGTATACATGCATGCATGTGTGTATGTGCCTGTGTGTGTGTGTGTGTGTGTGTGTGTGTATGCATGCATATACACGTGGTTGGAAGGCCAATGACAGACTTATGTGTTATTTATCATGAATATCATCCACCTTATTTTTAGACAGGGTTTATCATTGGCCTGAGCTCACTAAAATAGGTAGGCTGTGAGGCCAGTGAGGCCCAAGGGATGTCCATTATCCTGAACATCCTAAGCACTAAGAAGACAAACATGGACCATGTCTCCCAGCTTTTTAAGTCGATTCTGGGAATGGATAGCAAGTTGTCATGCTTGAAAATCAAGTGCTTTGCTAAATAACTTATCTACACAGATTTCAAGTATTGAGTTTTTGAAAAATTGCTGTAGGGGGAATCTGAAAGGGATAACCACCCCACAGGAGATTAACAATGTCAACTAACCTGTACCCTGGAGCTTCCAGAGACTGAGTACCAACCAAAGAGCACAGTTGGGATGGTCTATGGCTCCTAGCACACATGTAGCAGAAAACTGCCTTGTCTGGCCTCACTGGGAAGGGAGGCATCCTAATCCTGTAGAGACTTGATGCCTTAGGGAAAGGAAATGCCCAGGGGTAGGTAGGGATATGGGGGAACCACTCCCTCAAGGGCAATGGGGAAGGAGAGCAGAGTATATAAGATGATGTGAACAATTCTGGGACAGGGGACCTGAAGGGTGGCAGCATTAGGAATGCAAATAAAGCAATTAATAAAAATGTATAAAAATGATGCAACAAATGCTTTTCTAATAGTTACACGGGAGAAGTCATACTAAGTAAAATGTTGAGATTTAAATATTTGGATATCTAAAACCAAAAAATACATTTAGGGATAATTCATATAGATTTTCAGTCATCATCATAGATACAGTCATGATCGTTATAAATTATACACACATTTGGAATATTAAATCTGATACAGAGGCTTAAACATGAACTATATAGGAGAACATTGCTCAGTGGATGGTTATGTCTCTGTGTTTTGAACTAATTTTTCAAGAACCCTTCAAAAAATTCTTCCTGCATTTTTCTCAATTATTCCTTGAGAAAAGTTATGAAAATTGACTTTCTACAACTGATGTTTTTAAGAGTCCTATGATTTTTAAGAAAAATAAGTAGATGTCTTCATGTGTTATTTTTTTTGTAGAAAGAAAATAAAAAGCCAGTCCATTTCCATTCTTTTATTTCAGAAACTGCTCATAATTTCCTCAGCATTGCTGGTTCTGTAGCATTTATGTCTTGCTCAAGGGTAATCAGCAGAAATGTTTCTCTCTGAAATTAATTAATATCCCATTGAGAACACATTTTGCTGCGGATCTAGGGGGTTTTAATGCAGCTAATGACCTTTTGCATTTGTCAAAGTTTATTTATTATTTTGAACTACAAAAACACTTGGCAGTCCATTCAGTCAACAATCATGTAAGAGTAGTATGTAATAGGTATTAGGACTTTAAAATTGTCTATAAAAGTGGATCCTTCCATTTATATTTTAATTATTCAAATATTTTGTATTCTTATTTTATTTGATACTTTGAAAAATTATTTGCACACCAAATAAACAACATTTAAACACAGAAGTTCTTTTGAAAATTTCGTGGCTAACATATTGTTGCACTCCTAATAGGTTTTAAATACCTCTCTGTTTCAATGAGTAAATGAGACAATACATGAGACCATTCAACTATAGCTGTATAATAAAATACTGTATTTTATAATTTTTATTCAATCATATGAATTGGGGACTGGACTTCATTGTTGTTATAAGAAGGAATTTAATGAATAGTACATATCTATTTTATGTTATAAACAAGAACATGACATATAAAGATGTATACTAACATAATTCATACAGACTCTACCAAAACTGTCATTTGTCTTGGTTCAGTCACATTATTCAGTTTCACATGAGCAATAGCAATAGCTTTTCTATAGAACATATGGGCTGATAAGAACATAGATTTATTGGTAGTATATTTTCTCATTTGTGTTAGTTATGTTTCTGTAACTGGTTAGTTATGTCCTTTACCTATTGATAATATGCTGAGAATCAATAGGTCATTTTCCTATTGATTATACTATACACTTTGGCAAGATTGCTTTTCTTTTTTTAATTTTTATTGGTTATTTTATTTATTGATATTTTCAATGTTATCCTCTTTCCCAGTTTCCCCCCCCACAACCTCCCTATCCACTCTCCCCTCCCTTGCTTCTAGGAGGGTGGTGCTCTCACCCCTGCCCGCCCACTGTTGACTCGGTGCCCTAGCATTCCCCTACCCTGGGCACTGAGCCTCCACAGGACCAAGAGACTAGACTTAAGTATTCTACAGAGAAGCATTTGTTTTGCTATCTGAATTATCGGCCATTTAGCAATATATTGTGTGTTTGTGAGAACATCATGTCTAAATGAGAGCTATTTGTTTTGGAGAGGGAAACTTGACAACTACCACCATAACTAGAGAACCTAGTACTTTAATTTTTCTAAATCAACACTATTTCTAACTGTATTCTAAATATTTGTTCTATTCCCAAGAATACATATAGCTCTCATCCCCCAGCAAAGAAGCTAGATAGACATTTAGAACTGGTCACAATGATAGAAAAATTTGACGTTGAGATTTTCAATTCCAACTGGTACATCCACAGCATATTCTCTATAATGGAGGCTCAGTGAACAACACAGAATAGGGGACTGAAACCTTATAAATCCCAGAGGACCACTATCATATTGATTAGAGAAAAGAGAAAGCCATTATTAACTAATTTTAAAACTTTGTTTTTGAGTGATAGGCTCAGAAAATCAAGTAGATGTAATCCTTGCAAAACTTCAATCTTTAAAATCCAAAATGTTCTGAAAAAGCTTTTGGAGGGACAATAAACCTCCAATAAGTGCCTACATATACTGCATAGAGAGTGAACTTAGCTCCAAGGTTATTCATTCCAACATCTACTCTTATTGTTTGATGAACAGGCACAATTGTTATTCTGTAAGCAAGATTATTATATTTAAAACTATATATTAAAATTTAAATCTATATATTAAAAATTATAGATTTATATCTTATTTTTGGGTTCGTTTCTAGGTTCAATACCTTATAATTCGAAATGGTTTCAAATTCTATGTCAGTTTACTTCTTTTCAATCAGCAATTTTAATAGTGAAAGTCCGAATGCATTGCCCAGAGATAATTTTGTTTCAAGACCAAATTGTAGAAGAAGGTGCACACACATATGTGCTCACAGTGTTATGGAGTTATGGATTAATGATCTCATGAAAGAATCGATATAGTATCTTTAGCTAAAGCATATTTTATTATTGTGACAAGACATCATTCCACAATAAAAGAGTGTTTTAATCCAGCAAATTCTTATTGAATGTTCACTTGGTGCAAAACATGAAGTTCATCATAGATGAATGAAGCATCATGGCCATCTTTAACCCTGATTTTGTAACCGTATCCCCAAAAGGTATCAAATTATGACTCTAAACAGGGAATGTAAATAGCTTTTATCCGAATAATGCAGCTTTAGCACAAAATTGGGGTTTCACTCTGTTTATGTTCCATGATATCACGTGGATAATGCTTTGTATCTAGAATGAACTTTCATTTCTTTAGTCCACAAAACATGAAGATTGTTGAGATGTATACTGATCTGAGACTTCCTCAGAGGCCCCGAAGGAAGAATAAAAGAAACATAAGTCTGGGTCCATGCACAGGGGCAGACTTGGCGAGATCTGGTCTGGGGCTGAGGCTAGAAAATGAAGGAGGTAAGGTTTTGGTTCCTCGGAACTTGACAAACGTCCCTGAAAAGACTGCACCTATCAGTCTCAAAGCATGACAAGTCTCTGATCTCTGATGTCCTTGAGATATGGTCTGTTCTCCTTGATTAGTTGCTTCTTACTTTGTCCCATTGTGCTGACTGTGTCCTATTCTTTTTGCACAAATCGTATATAAGATGCTGCACTTCTTCATATGCTTGCTTGGCATGAGTTATAGTTTGAGCATGAGCTCCTGAGCTCACTCCTTCTGTCTTCTTTATCTTTGATCCCCTAAATCTTTCTACTCAGGACACTGTCACTGAAGAACGACCTGTTGGTCCTGGCTAGATTACTTACCATGGAGTTTTATTTAAGAAATTAGAAAAAAATCAATACTCTTTAATATCTGATATTTCTTTGAATTAATTTTTTAATCTGTATAACTATATTTTTATATTTTAAAAATATATTCATATGAGTTTTTTTTCTTTGAGACTTTTGAAATCGTGGGTTTGAGACATATTTCTTTTCTATTTCATAAAACTTGAACAAAGAAAATACAGACTTTGGAGTAATAAAAGAGAAACAATCCTCTATGTTTTCTATCCCCGAGCTGGCATTGACACGGGATCTCAGTTACCACTGAGGATCACCATAACAAGATCAAGAAGCCTCTGTGTCATTGCGTGTGTAAGCTGTACATAGAGAGGACCAGCTCAGGGGCAAGACCCTGGATGTGGGCAGCACATTGCAAAGATAAAGCAAGTTGGAGGAAGGAGATAGGCGATTGGCATAGGCACCCGGGCATTCTACTCTACCATGAAGGCTGTTTTGTTCTGCATGGCCTCTCTGAAACCTTGGAAACAATAGGCTAAATTAAACATTCCTTTTCCCAGGCATTAGTCCCAGTGATGGGAGATAAACATATTAAGGTAATGATCATAAATAATTCCCCACAGGTTCCAGTTCTTCAAAATAAGACTTTTGTTTGTTTGTTAAGGTAGCTGTCTTTATTCTGTGCTGGCGATCAAACCCCAGATCATTTGTGAACATTTATCACAGAACCATACATGCAACTTGAACTTTGTCCAACTTCTAAAATAAAGACATTTTCTAGTTTCCCTTGGCTTGATGTAGTTGATGTTTTAATTTAATATGAAAGAAGAAACTCCTGATATAAATCCTCTATAAACTCCGTGTATAAATCACATTGTTTAGTTTCCATGTGTACGTGGGCTTTTTTTTTTTTTTTTTTTTTTTTTGTTGTTGTTGTTGTTGTTGTTGTTGTTGTTGTTGAAGACCAGCCTTAGTCCATGGTGATCTGATAGAATGCATAAAATTATTTCAATCTTCTTGTATCTGTTGAGGCCTGTTTTGTGACCGACTATATGGTTAGTTTTGGAGAAGGTGCCATAAGGTGCTGAGAAGAAGGTATATTCTTTTGTTTTAGAATGAGTGTTCTAGAGATGTCTGTTAAATCAATTTGGTTCATAACTTCTGCTAGTTTCACTGTGTCTCTGTTCCATTTCTGCTTCCATGACCTGTCCGTTGATGAGAGTGGGGTGTTGACACCTCCCACTATTATTGTGTGTGGTACAATACATGCTTTTAGCTTCAGTGTAGTTTATGAATGAGGGTACCTTTGTATTTGGAGCATAGATGTTCAGGATTGAGAGTTCATCTTGATAGACTTTTCCTTTGATGAGTAAAAAGTGTCTTTCCTTAACTTTTTGATGACTTTTGGTTGAAAATCTGTTTTATTCGATATTAAGATGGCTACTCCAGCTTGTTTCTTGGGCCCATTTGCTTGGAAAGGTTTTTCCCAACCTTTACTCTGAGGTAGTTCCTGTCTTTGTTGCTGATAAGAGTTTTTTGTATGCAGCAAAATGCTGGATTCTGTTTACATATCCAGTCTGTTAGTATATGTTTTTTTTTATTGGTGAACTGTGTCCATTGATGTTAAGAGATATTAAGAAAAAGTGGTTTTTGTTTCCTGCTATTTTTGTGGTTAGAGGTAGAATTGTGTTTGTGTGCTTTTCTTCTTTTGGGCTCATTGCAAGAAGATTAATTTCTTGCTCTTCTTGTGGTGAAATTTCCCTCTTTGTGGTGGAGTTTTCCATCTATTATCCTATTTAGGGCTGGATCTCTGGACATATGTAAATTTGTTTTTGTCCTATAATATCTTGTTTTCTTTATCTATGGTAATAGATAATTTTGCTGAATATAATAAACTGGACTGGTATTTGTGTTCTCCTGGCGTCTGTATGATATCAGTCCAGGATCTTCTAGCTTTCATAGTCTCTGTTGAGAAGTATGGTGTAATTCTGATTGGTCTGCCTTAATATGTTACCTTTCCTTTTTTCCTTACTGCTTTTAGTATTTTTTCTTTATTTTCAGCATTTGGTGTTTTCACTGTTATGTGTCGGGTGAAATTTCTATTCTGGACCAATCTATTTGGGGTTCTGTAGGCTTATTGTATGTTTGTGCTCTTTTTTTAGGTTAGGGAAGTTTTCTTCAATAATTATGTGTCTGGAGTTCCTGGATGTTTTGGGTTAGAAGCTTTTGATTTTTGCATTTTCTCTGATTGTTGTGTCAATGTTTATGGTATCTTCTGCCCCTGTGATTCCCTCTTCCATCTTTTTTATTCTGTTGGTCATGTCTGCATGTGTTACTCCTAATGTCTTTTCTAGGTTTTCCAACTTCACTGTGTTCTCCTTTTGTGATTTCTTCATAATTTCTCTTACTGTTTTTAATTCCTTCACCTGTTTGGTTTTACTTTTCTGTATGTCTTTTTTGTGTTTTTTTTTTTTTTTTTTTTTTTTTTTTTTTTTTTTTTTTTTTCGTTAAGGGCTTCGACTTCTTTTCTTGTGTTCTCTTGGTTTTCCTGTACTTCTTTTCTATGTGCTTCTTAAGGACCTCCATGGTCATCATGAAGTATGGTTTTAAGTATAAATCTTGTTCTTTGGGTGAGTTGGGATATCCACTATTTACTGTGGTTTGCAGACTGGGTTCTGTTGTCAGTTTGTCTTAGTTTCATTTCTTAAGTTCTTGCGCTTGCCTCTTGCCATCTTGTTATTGGTGATGCTTGGCGATCTCTGACTGGAGCTTGTCTTCATACCTTTTCATTTAATCAATACAAAACCAAGTCCCTTAAACTGGAGCTGCCTGAGTACTGCTGATGCTGATGGCCAATATATTGGTAAAATCTGTACTCTCAATAACAGCCATTAGGGTTAATAATTATTACAATGAGTTTTTGGCAAGTAAATCCATGTACAGGTAGATACCTCAATCAGTACCCAGGGATTATTAATCAGATTTTATATATTTAAAGAAATTATGAGTACCCAAGAAAACAACTCACAGACTATATGAAGCTCAAAAAAAAAAGTTAAAAAAGTGGAAGCCTCAGTCTGTCATAAGACAAAAAAATAGTAAATGTATAGCACCCTCTCAGAATGGGGTACACCTAGACCTTTAACCATTAATAGTTCAAGAGCTAAGAAGATAGCCTTGTTGCAATTTTTGGTAGTTAAAATTCATTATGTTTAATACCAAAAATTTGTCGATTTTCATGTTATATTTTGTTTTACATATACTTTATGACATTTGTAAATAGTAAGATTTCAACGCATACTACCAAACCTTTAAAAAAAACCAGTACTGTGAAAAATATATTCATATATATTTACGCTAAAATGCTTTTAGTAATCTGTATATGTATCTCTGTTTTTTTAAAGTTGCAAAAAAAGAATTAATGACAAGATTGAGGTTATTAATTATCAAAGCATTATTATAAATTGTTGTTTTCAACAAGTATTAGCAAATACCTCTTATTAATTAAGTTCATCTAGAGCTACAAATGCAAACACACATGGTAATTACCATCATATTAACTGTCAAAAATGCAATCAGTGTCAAATATATACTGGTCAGTAGATTAATGTATGCATGCATTGATACATTGCTTTATATTTATTTATGGTAGTTATATATTAGGTGTACTATAATTTTAAAAATTGGAAGTATATTCCTCTCTCACACAATACATTTTGATCATAGTTTCTCCTCTCAGGACTTTTTCCAGCGCCCCCCAACCCCTACTTCTCTATCAGATCCACCCTCATGCTTGCTCCATTCATAAAAGAGCAGGCCTCCAAAATATATTTTTTCTTTTCTTTTAGTGGATATTTTCCTTTTTTACATTTCAAATGTTATCTTTTTCTCAGTTTCCCCTCTGGAAACCCCCTGTCCCATCTTTCCTCCCCCTGCTTCTATTAGGGTGCCCCTCCATCCATCCACCCCTGCCCTCTCACCTCTCCAACCTGGCATTTCCTTACCCTGGGGCATTGAACCTTCACAGAACCAAGAGCCTCTCCTCCCATTGATTCCGGCCGGACAAGGCTATTTTCTCTACATACTCAAAGGTAGCTCTGGGTCCTGCCATGTGTTCTCTTTAATTGGTAGTTGTGTCCCTGGGTGCTCTGGGGATGGGGGTCTCCTTGGTTGATACTGTTGTTCTTCCTATGGGGTGCAAACCCCTTCAGCTCCTCTGCTTTTTAAATGTATCCTTCTTTACTCCCGAGTTCCATAGTATATTCTCACAATACTTTAAGATTTGGTGATAAGTTTTTCTGAGATACCTGAAAGACTGTATTTGGCAAAGTCCACAGATACTCAGGTGAACCAGCTCCATGCCTGCTTGCCTGTTTCCATACTCCCTACCATGATGGTCATGAACCCTAACCATCTGGAATTGTAAGCAAGTCTCCAATAAACCTTTTCTTCTGTAAGGTGCCTTGGCCATGGTGTATATTAACAGCAATAGAAATGTAACTAAAACAAATATCATTTGAAAAGTGGTGGTTTTCATCTGTTAATGTGGTCAAAATTAAGCATTTGTTTTATAGAGTGTGTTGTTTGCATCATAGCTAATAATTCTTTTCCACGCTAATCTTATAAACGCTTTTGTCTACTTAATTTTATAAGAAGTCTAGTCTGATAATTTGTGGTCATATATTTATACCCACATTTTGAGATAAATTTTGTATATAGCATAAAGTGTTTGTTGTGCCTCATTTTATGCGTGTCTTGGTAGGTTTGTGACCAATCTCATTCTGTTCATTGGAAAGCACTTACTAGTATTCATTTGTTGGCATTTATCCTGACACATGTGTGTGTTCATTTACCTCATACATGTAATGTTTAAAGAAGCTTTGAAATCAGAGATGCACATTTACTAACGTTAGTCTCATTTCACAAAATTATTTTGAATATCATATTTTTTTCTGCTTCTGTATTTATCACGGACTCATATCCTTATAGAACTCTTGAGAGCTGGTATGAGTGGACTCTGAAGAGCTCTGAAGACTCAGAAACATCACCAACGTTCTGCCTGGACCTCAGGAGGAAATATGATCATTGTAGAAATGTCTGCCTCTCCCCATCTCTATCTCATGTTAGATTTGGTGCACATCCACTTGGTAAAGACCATGAGGTGGGGCAAAGATGGGAGGAGCAGCATTGGCTTCTTTCCACTCTGACTTCTTTATTGAAATCTGTGTTTTTAAGGATGGTCTGAACTGTCCCTCAAGGCAAGTTTAGGCTTAGGACCCTCAGACATCTCCTTCAATAAAAAAGTATTGTCCAAGTGAGACAAGTCAAACTACACCCATGAAACTTAGAGAAATGATAAAACTTATGGTAAACAGCATCCAGTTCCATGTCTAATTAGAAAAAAAATGGAATAAAACATGATTTTCTGTGAAAAACTCATTAACAGATATCCATAAACAGTAAATGAAATGTGATATTTACTATTGACTAAGAATTGGTAGCTGATAAAATTATGGTTGTGTTTTAGCTTTAATTTCATTGATAGTATAGTTTGATGGCATTTACACTCTTCTAAAGAGTTGCTCTTCAAGGTTGCTTTTCAACCATCTTTGCTAAACAAAATTCCTACAATACTATGTTTATAGTACAGAAACCAGGTCACAGAGCATTTCATCACTAATTAGATGAAATTAATTAGTAGACAGATTCCTCACACTATTAGCACACAGCCATAATAAAATGTTCCATGTCAGATGGGATTACACTGCATCATACCTACATTCACAACGTGTGTTCTTGACACATTAAGGAGATAATTTGTGTGAGTTATAAAAATATACTTGAAAAAATTCAACAGTACCATTTCTTAACATATTATGCCACATTTGAATAAAACAATCACCGGACTGTAATCCTAATACTTTTAACAACTTATTCTCTGAAAGTTCCATATATCCAAACATAATGCGAACGTAGGCCCGATTCACCTGCACCTTCTCTAACACTCATGCTAACTAACACTTTGACCTCCAGATTTCATATGTGCCTTTAAAGGCTGCCTGAATACCCATACTGTTCTTGATGATCGACTTGGGTTTAAAACAAACAGGAAGCACATCCACACTCCTCTGTGTATTCATTGAGGCCTAATGGGAATGCTTCACCCTGATATGGACACTACCATGCTATGGGCTGGGGCCTCAGACGACATAAAAAGGAGAAAATCTGTTTAGTGGCAGCATCCTTCTTCCTGGGATTACTGGCTACAGATACAACGTGACCATCTGCCTCTGTCTCCTGCTGCCACGCCATCCCGGCCATGATGGAGTCTACCCTGCCGTCACCAGCCAAAACATCCCTTTCTGCCTTAAGTGACTGTTGGCATGTATTTTCTCATAGCAACGGGAAGAGAGGCTAATGAAGATAATGATCGTTTATGATATTTATTTCTTACAATATCTAGCCCTGTAAGTATATAAGACTTGAGATGAAAACAGCTGTTGCCAACACGTTACATAAGATACTTGGTTTATCTTTTATGAAATGAATAACTTGTATATATTTTTAAGTACCCAAGATTTTGAAAGAGGTAAAGATCTTTAGAGAAATATATGACATGAAAGTCAATACTTTTGTTGAAATATATTTGAGTTAAATGACAGTAGTTTTACTTATGCATTAGACATTTCTAAAATTTTAATATATTTGGAACAAATTTTGGAAAGCTAGTTGTTTTTGCTGATGAATTATTCTTCTCTACAATGTATGAAACTTGGAAAAAGTATGAAGCAGTATATTCAATAGTATAAATACCGAGGAAAATACAAACACAAATCAAGACTATTTTGTTTTTCATATTGGCAATGCTTGGAAAACACAGGTCTGTAGTGAGATTAATTAACCAGAGTGAAAGCGCACTGAAGAGCCTTAGTAATAAATCCAGGAAGAAAAGGCTTAAGTTATGCTAGAAATTCTTTTTAGTAACCATAGATGATATCACAAGTAAATGCAGAAGCCAATCTTAGTCTTATTGGGGACGCTTTAGATTAGCATAAATTTAATGCAATTCCAATTAAAATAGCACATGGATTTTTTGCTTGCATGAGATGATCTTATAATTTATATGGAACCATAAATCCGGGCAAGTCGTGAAGAGCATGAGAGAGTATTTTCTAAAGTGGGTGCAGTCAGCTTGGGGTAGCAGTGCTATGTAGAACAGGAAGATAAATTAGTAGAAATAGCCATGTTGCAGAATCATTAAGAATGAAATTCACAATATATTATGGTCTCCTCTGTGCTGTGGACAAATAACATTCAGAATGAACACAATGGTGATGCCATTAATTACCCGGAAGAGAAGAAGTAATAGTGAGCTCTCCATTTTCCTATGTTTACTTAAATGTAAAGTCTAAGTGTTTTAAGTTTAAATTAAATAGCATAACAATAATATTTTAAAAGAAAATATAGGTAACTATATCTAAAGTGTGGAAGTTAACAAGGATGGCTTCTTAATTGAAAGTAAAACATTAACTAAGTTAAAATGAACTTTTTGAAACAGAAATACAATGATACCAAAACAGTATTTATTGTAGAAAGATGATACAACGAAATACTCCCACCCCACAGTGAAAGAACAAATCAAGAAAACAAAACAAACAAATTAAGGAAAACCATACAACAACAATAATAAAAGTCACTTCTAGAAGCTTAGTGATAAAACTGACTCGATTTTGGTAAAAGGTCTAGGTAAAACAAATTTAAGGTTTTAGAAATTATTGTGTTCCCAATAGTGTTATATTTGACAACTCGTCTCATCAATACGTTCTTTTATGTGAGAACAGAGAAGCAGGACGTGGAGTAATGAGACCGTTATGGGATATTCAACAACCGTGCTTCTTTCTCATTATGTTCATATATTTGTATCGGTATTTGAGAAGCCCAAGTTCTGCTTTTCAGAAACATTTAGAGGCTACTAAGTGTCATAGAAACTCGGGTTACTAGGTTACCGACATATAAGATACAGCTTTTCTTTTTTTGTCCTATTTTGGAGCTTATATAGGAGCCATAGACTAAGAACAAAACTAATATAGAGGATTTAGAAACCAAGGTACAGTAAACATATTAAAGGCTCTTCTAAGTTCATAGTTCAGAATTTACTCTCCAGGTAATTTAGAGCTACTGCAGGTTTTTGTTTAAGTAAATGCCATGGGTTGGACTTTTTGACAAGACGATTCTACATACTTTTAGGAAGGTGGCACGTGCAAGGAGAAAAGCCACACTTTGTGTTCAGAGCCTACTGCAGTTACCTGTACAGGTGGTAATGTTGACTAGGGTGGTAGCGAGAAGCAGAAGTGCGCATGCTCGGGTTAAGGGGCAGCCTCAGGAGCTCCAGAGAGGCAAATTCAGTTTTCTCCGGTGCCGAGAGAGTGGTAATGGTAAAAGTTTGCCCTGGATTAGAAGATAAATCTGAATGCCATGGTATTCAATAAATTTGAGGAGAAAGTTGATCTGTAAAGAATTATATTTAAGATGACATTAGCTGCTTATTCAGCTAGGATGATCAAATGTACAGTTGAATGCACGGACATGCAAACCTACTGGCGGATCATCAGTGGTATTCAGAAAGTAGGAAAAGGTGAGATAACACAAAAGTACCATAAAAAGACCCAAACTGAACATCCCACTGTTATAACAACTACACTCGGTAAAATGCCCAGGCGTGTTGAATGTGGGTGATTTGATGTACAAAAATGTTCAGTTAAGATGCATTAAGGTAGACATATTAATTATTAATATATCTATACAGATGATTACTTGGTCCTTTGAATAATTAAGGGCTACTGCAGGGCATTTGATTCCTTTTAGAGGTGAACATAATCCTACCATTATATTTTTGATATTTCTCCAGCGTCAGTATATTACTAATTTTTTTTGTAATGACAAGGTCCTCCAAACATTTGATATATACTTCCCACTTATTTCCTATATGTATCCCATTTAACACAGAGAAACTATTACAAATTTCACAATTTCAGGTCATATTCAGGGAGGTGCTGGGGACACTAGGAGCTGTTTTGAGAATTTCAGAAACATACATTTTAACAAGTCTCTGACAGGTGGAAGATATCATGTTTTCAATGTGGAATGTTGAGGACTAGGAGCAGAACGTGAAGTTTCGTTTTCTTTCTTTGTCTTCTCTTCTCTCATGATAGCTGGACTACTTTTCTCTTCTGGACATAAAAAATAGATAGGCTCCTTTCCCTCTGGGTCCCCAGCATTTTTAGGCTAATGGCTTTGCAACTCTACAAAGAAATGTTCTCTTGGCTTCCAAGTACAGCTGTTAGTTGGAGATTTTTGAGATTTCCAGGACAATGCTGTGATTGGATGAGCTTTGGTTTCTGAGACTTGAGAAAAAGAAAAGTGTAGTGAAAGGGTTTTTTTTTCATTGACCCAAACTTCTTGAAGGGGAATGGAAATAGCATTTGGATACTCAAAGTGTGGCCTAAAAGTCTTTTTTTCCCAATTATTCTTATTAATAATTATGAACTAAAATAGTAAGATAATTATATTATACTCCTTTTTTTCCAAACTAGAAATGAACATGTATTGATTTGCTTCAATTTTGTTTTTGTTTTTCCTTCATGAGGAGTACTTGAGATAGGGCTTAATCTAAGAAAAGATTTTCTTCTCAATAACTCTTAATAGGAGCTCAAGAAATTGCCCAACAGTTAAGCTCTTCAGAGAACCCAGTTTTGATTTCCAGCACCCACATGACAGCTTATAACCATTTATAACTCCAGTTTGAGGACCTGATGCCTTTTTCTTACCTCCAAAATCACTGTATACACATAATATTCAGACATACATCCAGAAATATACCTATACTCACTAAAATAAAAGCAAAAGCCTTTAAAATATATAAAAGAAATCTTAGTATTCCAGGTTTGTGTGAGGTCATAGCATCCACAGAGCTCTAGGTTGAATTCCCAACACTGCGGAAAGCAGGCGTCCTTAAGAGTAGGAAGCAGTACGGTCAGAAGTTAAGGGCCACTTTTGTTTGTTTTCGTTTAAACAATAAAATAAAACAAAACAAAACAGAAGCTAGAAAATTGCAATAGAACCAAACAGACAGA
Source organism: Micromys minutus (assembly GCF_963924665.1). Lineage (NCBI taxonomy): Eukaryota > Metazoa > Chordata > Mammalia > Rodentia > Muridae > Micromys > Micromys minutus. Next base: position 4,695,412 of record NC_137966.1, on the reverse strand, counting down.
AGAAAAGGGGCCCCAGAAAAGTCACAAGACATAGATACAGATGCAGACTCTATATTCACACACTCAGGAATCACATAAAAACAGTAAACTAGAAGTTATAATATATTCATAAGGAATTATAGGATGAGAAGAGAAAAACAAAAATACAAAGTGAAATAAAATTAAAAAAGAAAAACAAGAACAAGAAACAATGTCACGATATAATGATACAAGAAGCTTTCAAAGATGTTGTTGAATTTCCTCTCTGTTGGCCATTATCCTCTGGGTATGCAGTCTACCTTTCAGAATAATTTGTGTCCCCAGAAAATCTCCACTGGAGAAAAGCTACAGTTTCCTTTGCAACTTGTTATTAATTGAAGATCATTTGTGCTGGGGCTGAGAGCTTGTATCCACTGTTTCTTTCAGCTCTAGGAAATGGTTTAATAATTACTAGGTACTGTGCAGGCTGCCTCCATTTCTGTGAGCTCATAAATGGGTTGATCCTGTTGATTTGGAAAGCTTGTTTTCTGCCTTACCCCCATCCCATCTGGCTCTTGCATGCTTCCCAGCTCTTTTCCCACAGGGTATCTTCTGTCTTGAGTGGAGGGATTTAATGGAAACATTCAATTTGACACCAAATGTTCCGGTGTCTCTCACTCCTGCCATAAGGTCTAGCTGCTGGTTTCTGTATTTGGTCCCATCTGATGTTGGTGGACTTGCTTCTGGTAATGACTGAATCAGCCACTGATCTATGAATATAGAAGAATGGTTTTTAAGAATAATTCTTTTGCTACATTTTGTTTTGTTTTGTGTTAGAATAGTATAGTATGTTCTTCTACTCTAGGTGTCAAGTATGTGTTCTATCTTGTGGAGTAAGCCTTAATTCAAATCAGATATTGGTTGGTTACTTTGATGGGCTTTGATTTTACTAGCATATTATGCATGGAAGGAATCATTCCAGATCAAAAAGTTTATAGCAGGGTTGGGTTTTTAAGTTTCTCCTTTTATAGCATGCAGAGTACTATCCTGTCCCGAAGATGTTAGAATGTAGAGGTGAACATTTATGTAGGCGCCTCCTAGGTTTGTCCATGTTCAGTAGGTTGTCTAAGTATAGTCTTCAGAATTGGGTTCTACAACTCAATTAAATATAAACCAGTCCTGGAACTGAAAGCTTCATCTAGTAATAATAGTTATCCAGTTGGGCCTCTGTCTTCCCTGATATTTGGCACTTTCATTTAGAGTCCTTTCATGGAAAATTGTATATATTTTCCGGAGCTTCAATTGTATTGGGTTTCCATACTGCCCTTCAAATGGCCTTTACCTTTAGCTGTCTTTTCTATATTCCCTCCCTTATCCTGCTCTTAGCTCCTCCTTCTCAGTCTATTCCACCACCAACACCACCCATAACTATTCTATTTTGTTTTTCTAGTAAATATTTGTCGTTGCTTCACCTTTATTCCTAGCCTCTATCTGTTTTTCTGGGTATTGGTTACCTTATTCAGGATGATTTTTGTTTTCACTTCCAGTAATTTCTCTGTGAATTTTACTCTTTGTAAAGCCTGAGGAGTATTTCTTTTGTAATGCATCACAATTTTTGACTATGCATCTGTTGAAAGACATATAGCTTGCTTTCAGTCTCTGGCTATTTTCTATAGATAAAGCAGTGAACAAAGACGAGCAAGTATCTCTGCAGTAGAATGAAGCCCAATAAAAATATAATTGAACCATAAGGTAGATTGAATCTCACCTTCCTAAAGCAATACTTTGGGGGGAGGGGAAGAAGTTTCCTAGAGATCATTTTCAAATACAATGTGAGTTCAGGGGTAAACTGGAAGACATAAAATGCTTTTCTAAAACCAATATCAGATGTTTTTCCAAAAACAAAGGAAGAGGATCAACGTTTGTTATACATGTTTATGGTAATGCTATAATGAAATTGTTTATTTTGTCAAACAATGACTGGTTATAAAATGAAAAAATAATGAAGGGATAAGAGGAAAATTCACAATATTTATGGGCTTTCACCTGATTTAGGAAAGTTTGAACTTATAGAATTTCAAAACCAATGTTTCTAACCCTACTTTGTGAAATGAACTGTAAATATTTTCCTCTCCCCTGAAGACAGTGCTAGTCTATCGGGCCTAATGATGTCTTTTCACCTGCTCAGGATCCTTTGCAATGAAGTTCTTTAGAAATTTAGTGTAATATTAGACCAGGTACTTCCTGACCCATAGAAAACCTTTCTTATTTTCTGAATCTTTAGAAGGAAAACATATTTTAATTCATCTAGTTTGTCAGATCAAAAAAAAGAGATGCACTTGGCAAGGACATGATAAGGATACGAGATAAGAGACTGTGTTGTAAACTTAGTTAACGTCTGCTGAAGACCCAGCTATGCCCCACTTGGGAATATACTTAAAAGATGCCCCATGATGCCACAGGGGCATGAGTTCCACTATGTTCATAGCAGCCTTATTTGTGATAGCCAGAAGTTTGTAACAACCCAGATGTCTCACAACAGAAGAGTGCATACAGAAAATATGGTACATTTACACAATGGAATACTACTCAGATATTAAGAATGAGGACATCAAGAGTTTTGCAGGCAAATGGGTGGAACGAGACAATATCATCTTGAGTGAGCTGACAGAGATCTAGCAGGATACGCATGGTATGCACTCACTAATAAGTCAATATTAGCTTAAAAGGTACATAATTCCCAGGATACAAGCCACCGAATAAAAGAAGGCTACCAAGCTGAAGGACTCAAGTGACAATACCTCAGTCTCACTTGGGAAGGTAAAGAAAGCAGTCATAGGGGTCGTAAGGGAGGAAATGGGCTGATTGAGTAAGGGGACAGGATTGAGTAAGGGGACAGGATTGAGTAAAGGGACAGGAAGGAGAGGAAGGGAACATGATGAGGTATGGGGGAAACAAGACCGAAGCCCCAAGGGCTAGCAGAAAGAATGGAAACAGGCAACCTCAGGAAGTAGAAGGTTGGGGGACCTTCTAGAATGTACCAGAGACCTGGGAGGTGAGAGACTCTCTGAACTCAAAGGGAAGAACCTTAGATGAAATGCCCTACATTGGGGAGAGGGATCTTGGAGAGTCTACCTCCAGTAAAAAGACAGGGTTTCAAGTGAGGAATGGCTTTGCCATCCCACAGTCAAAAATTTTGACCCATAATTGTTCTTGTCTGAAAGAACAGCAGGGACAAAAATGGAGAAGAGCCTGAGGGAAAGGAGATCCAGTGACAAGCCCAAATTGGCCTCCAGCTCAAGAGGTGGCTCCAAGGCCTATTGCTGATGCTGTGGTGTGCTGACAGACATGATTACTCCTCCCCCTGCACACAACCAGGGGCCCAAAAAGCAGCTGAAGGAGTTGCCTATACCCAAGTAATGGGCAGAAGCTGCTGACCCTTGTGGCTGAATTAGAAAAAAGCTGGAAAAAGCTGAGGAGGAGGGCAACCCTGTAGGAGGACCAGCAGTCTCAATTAACCTGGACCCCTGAGATCTCTCAGACTCTGGATCACCAACCAGGGAGCACACACCAGATGGTATGAGGCCCCCAACATATACAGCAGAGGATTGCTGGATCTAGATTCAGAGAGATGCACCTAAGCCTTGAGAGACTTGGGGCCCCAGGGAGTGGGGAGGTCTGGTGGGGTGGGGCATGAGGACATTCTCTTGGAAACTGTGTAAGCAGGAGGTATGGAATGCAGCATAGATGGAGGGTGGATCGGGAGGGAAATAAAGTCTGAACTATAAAAGAAGATTAAAGAACAATTAAAAATTAGTTAACAGCGAGTTTGATTGCAGTATAGGAGTCTACAAAGCTACAGAAAATTTCTACTCTCTCTGCTTTTCTGCAGCCTGGTGTTTGTTGTGTATGTGACCCCCTTCCCTCCCTCAGACTGATCTTTGTCATGTAACAGAGAAACAAAGCAAAAACAACAATAACAAAGAAACAAAAAGAGCAGCAACAACAACAGTGCTGTGTATAAGCAGTGGGCCTGTTATCTAAAGTCCTCTAAACAGAATTTTATTGGCAGGACTTCGGCGGAATAACTTTGTCACATCTTCACTATTAAATTCCATAGATACTAGATAGATTTAGATTAAGCCTGAGGTATTAATAAAGTTTTCAGATGTACTTTGTTTTGTGATGTTCTTTAGAAGTTTTAAAAAAACCAAATCTGAAGCTTTGCTTTTAGACCTTTCAGTTTGTTTAATCAAAATCTGTACAAGAGGCTCTAGATACTCTTTTTTTCAAAGCAATGGTCGATATTATCAATGCTCCTAGTCAGCTTTGAACTCTGCTTACTACAATAATGAGTAGTCAGCTAAGATAGCTCCAGGACTATAACAGCAACACAAACCATTAGGGGACCTTGTGTGGCACAATTCCTGGTGGCTGGGGACATAGCAACATCTCACTCTAAATAAAGAACCAACGACAGAGCAAATTAAAGATGCCACCAAAGTCCTAACTGATCAATGAGTTTTATTTTATTTTATTTTGTACAGGACTATGGTCTATGGCTGTGGAACAAAGGTGACTCAGAGACAGCTACTGAGATGTCCAGAAACAACCCGGAAACGTAAGTGCATGGTGCAACTCTCATGGAAACGTGTCATTTGGAGAATATGTTTTCTGGGCACATCAGTAAGTTTGAACTTCTTCCAGGTAGCAAAGGTAGTCTGAAAATATCCTTCCCTCCACTGTCCTTTCTGATCAAATAAGCATTGGGGGAGGGGCCTAGTATGCCTGGTCAGGTTCAGGGATTTTCCAAAGAATTTGAGGTATTTACTTTCTTTTTAAAAAAGAGCTTTCCTGAAAAATGGAATGTCCACACCTCTCTGTAGAATAGCCTATGAACTGATAAACTTCCTTCTGTGATTACATGTTTTATCTTGGAGGAAATTGCTATAGAACAGGGGGTAATCAACCAGTTTTGAATTATATCTAAAGTTTGCTTCAAAGGAGGAAACATAGGCCTGCCTATACCTAGGAATGCATAGATACCAAGTGACAGCTATTAATTAGTTCATAAACTCACAAGTCTCCCCATGAGACTTAGGTTATATCATGGGATTTGGAGGGGAGCTAGGAAGCCAGAGATCAGGATAAACTTGGGTGAAACGTTTTCACTTGAACAGCATTAATGACTCATAACACTCACAACTGCCTATCAAGAGTTGCATGAGATAAAGCTAGACAGTATTCTAGTTTGGAGAGGGAGGAGGGAGGCTCGCTGGGGCCAACTTCTAGATGAAGGAGCATTGATGAGTGACACAGAGAAAGTTAGTTTTCTTTAGGGGTGTGGCCTAATAAAAGAAACACTCCAGTGGATGACCCCACACCATGCATTTATAGGCATCACAAATTGGATACACTCATGTATAGCAAAATGGAAAAGTAAGTTGGGAGTCAGGTAAGGGGATGGGAGGTAGTCCCAGAAGGAGGTAAGGAAAGAAGGTAGAACTGAATATGATGAATGTGCATTGCATGCATGTATAAAATTCTCAAAGAATTAATAAAAATATCACACTTCGAACCATCGCTTCCAGCTACTTGATAATATTCTGCACACTGTTTGCCCCTAAAATGATTAAAAATTCCTTCGTTTGAAGTTCAGGATTTATTATGAATCTGGCAATCTTCACAAAACCTTTAAATGTCAAGAGATTTAGAAGCAAATGGCACAGTACTCTTTTCAGTCATGAGTGAAGTCTATGGTACAAAAATCTCGACTCAACTCCTGTGTTGGTGCTGCAGATGTCTCCGAAGGGGAAGGGATGTATGACTCGACCCCTGCTCCCTGTATCACGGTGACCTAGCAGAATGCACTGCATGTTATCTTTTCCTTGCAGCTTTCCTGCATGGTGATCATTTTTATGTGAACCCAGATATGCAGGCAGTGGGTCTACTAAAATGCCAGCAATAGTTTAATGCATCCGCGAAGAATACCTGTCTTCCCACAAATTCGTATTTCTAATGTTGGTACCAAGTTAAATGCCATTACATTTATTTCCAGGAAAATAATGTCAGTTACCTATCTTCCAGTGTTTTATGATTCAGAGATAGCATATTTCCTTCTAACTACGAAGAGAACCTTCCCGACTCCTCCTTGATTATGAGACAAGTTATATTCCATTCAAATCACCCAGGTTTCGCTGCAGCACATTTGACCTTTTGCATACATGTTTCCCTGTCAAAATTTCTGAGTTGAGTCCTTCAAAGATGTAGCATCCCATCTTCTACTTTCACTGGGAAAAGAAACTCCCTAAAGAATTAATGATTGAGAGAAATGAAAAATGCCCTCCCAAGTTTTTAAAGATAAAAAGATTTTGTACAAATCCCTACTTTCTGCCTACCGATGGAGCGATAATCAGGCATTTCCTATACCCATCTCTTCTGTATTTTGCCTTATTAAGGGCCCAGTCTAAATGTCCTATTTTTGTGTATGCAGAATCAGTTACTCCGGAGATTATCGAAGCTGACATGTGGGTGTGGATTTGTTACCTGTTACTGGACCTGCCATATTTTCTGTGTCGCTTGCCTCTTTTTGTTCCTCAGTCTCCAGCCTTTCATCATTGATAACTTAGCTATCTTCTTTGGGCCTTGCATAATTATCATACAACCAAGACACTGAATTCAGCATCTGTATAATAAACACTCCATTTGACTATTTTACATAATTACCAAATGACAGTTTTGTAGAGCAAAGAGGTTAGGGGTTCTGTGTACTGAGGGAATGGCCTCGTTTCTGTAGCTGAAATGAAACTATGTCTCTGTGGAAGATGCTGGTCAGCTGATGGATAGCTCCCTAAACTCTTTATTCATGCCTACTTTCTATCAAAAGTCTTGTCAGCACTGTTTTCAGAAATAGAAGAGAATAAAATAGGTTGACACTATTTTAGCATCAATAAATGCCTCAGTGTGAGGTAAGAGTTTAGATTTTTCTTAATTGTAAGACCTCTAGATTTTTCCCCTAAAAAGACATAATCTACAGGAAGCATCGAATGTGAGGAAAACAATTAGAAGATAAGAAATTAGGTATGAAGGATGAAGTCACCCTGTTGATTATCAAGGATGAATTCAGCATTTCATTTCCTTATACAGTTTAATTCATTTATTATACAGGTTTAATAGCTCAACATTATCTTTTGAAAATCAGTACACCTCTTGTAAATGTTTACAGTTTTGGATAATCTAAGCCATACAACTTCTAAGACTGGTGATGTCCTATACTCGGCTTTAAACTCTGTCTCTGTTTACCTTCTGTTGCTGTGATTGTATCAAAAGCTACGTGAGTCAGGGGGGTTCAGTCTATACTTCCTGGTCAGAAGTCATCATTGAGAGAAGTCATGGCAGAAGCTCAGGCAGTAACTTCAAGTAGAAACCAGACAGAATTGTAACCTGCTTGTTTACCACCTGGATCTCTCACTTTCTCAGGCTTGTGCTCAGCTAATGTTCTTTTAATTTAATTTTGTTTACTTATTCATTTTACATCCCTCTCACTGACCCCTCCTGGTCACCTCCTCCCACAATCTTCCACCATCCCATTCTTCCCCTTCTTTGAGCAGGAGGGAGCCCCGCACCCCCTGCCTGAGTATCTCCCACCTGGGCAATTCAAGTCACTGCAAGGCTAGGCACTGCCTCTCCCACTGAGGCCAGACAAAGCAGGGATTAGCTGATATTTTTGTAAGGCCCAGGACCAAGGGCTTTATGTAGTGTCTACAGTCATCTGGGTTCTCTTACATCAATTAGCAATCAAAATAATACCCTGTAAACTATTGTGATCTAAGAAATTCTTCAACTGAGGATTTTCTCTTCTTCGGTGACATTCTTTTATTTGTTGACTTATTCATTTATTTATTAATCATTCTATTCATGTATGTCTCAAATGCTTATCAAATGGTTATCCCTTCCATAAACCATCATAAACCCAAAGGTTGACCCTGTCATAGGTACTGAATAGGTCTTTGCTAAATGAGTCATTACACAATTATAGTGTTAGACCAAAAGTTGTTAATTGCTTGGGATTCTATAAATGATGCTAATGAGCAGGAAGGGTGCCAGCTGAGGACACAAGAAGGTGAAACAACCCGCCCCATTTTTTTTTTTTTTTTTTTTTTTTTGGAAATAGGTTTGCAAATGATTTGAAGTATTGATTTTTGAGAAATGCCCATTAGGCATTCTGGGGATTTTCTCCCTTAAATACTCTAAACTCCTACAGTCTCTCAGTGTGACCTTTCTCAGTCTTCCAAAATTGTTCTGTTGAACTTTCAAGTGGCCTCTAGGTGGTCAAATACAGCATTTTCTAAAATAGTGGGATATTTCCTTTAAAAAAAATAGCATTTGATACCATTTCCTTTCCGTTTTTTTTTTTAAATTTTCCCATTGGAATTTCACTGATATTTAGTAGGAAAGTTCCTTGAACCAGGGTACTGTTCTAACACTTGATCACATGACCAATTTTATCGGTGGACAAATGTGCCCATGGTCACTAAAGCAATCTGGCAGAGACAACAGTATGCGTCAGAGTTGCAGCCAGAGATCATTTTTAGGTACTGTGTTGAGAATAACATATTGAACAGTTGTTTTCCCTGACTACTTCTGTATAGCTTAGCTTAGTTGGTTGATTCAACATCCACTTTATTTCCCTAAGAAGATAACAGCCACCGAGTATAGAGTGGTCTCTCAATGTATCTTCCCTTCCAAACCAGCAACCTCTATCCCATGCCACAGGCTGTAAGATAAAGTATAGTCTTAGTATGTTTTCTAATAATAAAGGTATTTACTTACTTTGCTTCCAAAGTTAAAAAAAATCACTTTTGACATATTAATACAAATCTAATGTTTCTGCCATTCTTTTCTCCCACTGAACCCTGTTGAAGGCAATCATATAGAGTAATGGGGGCCCTGGAGTTTCTTCACTCATGCCTCTGCCCCGTGCCCTAACAGTGTGTTCTGCTGTTCTCTCTTGCTTTGATTTGAATGAGGGTTCCTTGTCAGCTTTGCAAATACATGTGAGTCTTTACTCTTAACTCTTTGAATGAGAGACAAAAGACATAGACATACACAATCTGATCCCCAACAGTGGGGAACATTGTGAGGTTAACATAAAAAGAGAGCACTTAGAGATATTAACAGAAAATTCCTGACTAATGTGCCTCTATCACAATAAAACAGCTTAGTAGTTGAACTCTGCGTATGTAATAAGATTTTCCATATTCTATTTTTCCTGAGGTGACTACAATATCCGAGTTTGCAGATTTAGTCTTTCAGTCTTTTAGGTGTGCCTAAGCAGAGCAGTAGACATCAGGAAGCAGAACACAGCAGGAAGGACACAGAGCAAAGTGTGCCCTCCAAGAACACATGCTCAATGACCTCCTTTCAGACCATGTTCACCTTTTACAGGTTCTACAACCTTCCAAGAGCCTGTTCAGAGTTTGAATCCAGTGATAGATCAGCATATTTAACTATTTTTGGATCACCTTTCTCATCATCTTTGTAAAGAAACTCAAAATTACACCCAGAGCTGTACTTTATTAATCTCTTAAATGTACCTCAGCCATTAAAGTATTCATTTTTTTCCCTCTCCATAGTGGGCTTAACTCTAGGGTTTTATACATGGATTATATGCTAAATCTATATTCTAAATCATTTTCTATTGTTTCTATTAAGTATTTAAAACATTTTGTTATTTTCTATGTAGCATATTTTTCTTTTCCACCCCACTCCTGAAATGCCCTCCACTTCTAGTAATTTCTTATCCCTCCTGTTTTCTACCTCACCCGCTTCGCATCTGACCACAAAATCTACTGTTTTCTCCTTTCCACAGAGATTCATGCATTCTGCTTGTAAGCTCTCCTTGTTACTTAGCCTCTGTTTGTTAGTTAGTTAGTTACTTAGTCTTAGTGGGATTGTGTTTTACTTTATAGTAAGTATCTACTAATGAGTGAGTATAAATAATATTTGTATTTCTTTCTGGCTTGGCTTTTCTCATTCAGGATGATTTTTTTTTTTTTTTTCAAATCTAGTTTCATTCATTTGCCTGAAAATTTCATAATGTCATTTTTAACAGCTGAGAAATACTCCATTGCATAAATGTATCATTTTCTTTATCTGTTCTTTGGCTAAGGACCATGTATGTTGCTTACAGTTTCTGGTTATTATGAATGAAGCTGATATGAACATAACTGAGCCGGCGCCCTTGTTGTAGGATGGAGTTTCCTTTGGTTGTATGTCCAAAAGTGTTGTAGCTGGGTCTTGAGGTAGGTTGATTTCTGGTTTTCTGAGAAACCCCCATGCTAATTTCTAAAATGGCTGTACAAGTTGGCCCTCCCATCATAAATGGAGGCGTGTTCTCTTTGCTCCACATCCTCACCAGTATGAACTGCCACTTGTGTTTTTGATTTTAACCATTCTGATGTGTGTAAGATGGAATGTCAAGATTATTTTGACATGCAGTCCCCTGGGGGCTAAGGAGGTTGAACATTTCTTTAAGTGTTTCACAGCTTTTGAGATTTGTCTGTTGAGCATTGCTCTTTGGATCTGTATTGGCATGTTCTGTATATATATAGATTATTTTTGTGTGTGTGCTCATGTGTGTTCAGTTGTGTGCCATTGCTCCCAGAGGACAAAGAAAGCATTAGATCCCAAGAACTGGAGTTTCTGGGAGATGTGAACTTTCTTATATAGGGACTAGGAATCAACTCTGGCTTGAATTATCCTGGGTGTCTGTATTCCATCTGATGGCAACACTTATTAATTCTTAGAAACTATGATATTGAATGTTGCAGAGACATTTCAATATTTTCCTTTCCACTGACTATTTGTTGGCTGGGAATTCAGCATAGACTTTTGGAGGCACTGCTTTAAAATTCCCAGGAGTGGTACAGATAGAAGGGACACTGTCTCTTGGTAAAGAGGGAAGTCAAGACTGAGACCTCAATTCTGTTACCAATCACGAAATTCATTTAAGAAGGATACATCCATTTTTAAGTCAAAGAAACTCCATATATTAATTTGAAGAAATGATGCTCTGGCTTAATTTCTTGAACCATGACTGAAGAGAGTTAAGGACATGAACAAGAGTGAAAATTAATAAATGTCCGTGTTTTTATCTCCCTGTTTTTCACTTGTTCACCCTATCTATCATCTATCTATCTATCTATCTATCTATCTATCTATCTATCTATCTATCTATCTCTCTATTTATCTATCTATCTACCTATCTATCATATGTCTTTCTATCTATCTATCTATCTATCTATCATCTATCTATCTATCTATCATCTATCTATCTATCTATCTATCTATCTATCTCTCTATTTATCTATCTATCTACCTATCTATCATATGTCTTTCTATCTATCATCTATCTATCTACTTGTCTATCTATCTATCTATCATCTATCTATCTATCTATCTATCTATCATCTATCTATCTATCTACCTATCTATCTATCATCTATCTATCTATCTATCTATCTATCTATCTCTCTATTTATCTATCTATCTACCTATCTATCATATGTCTTTCTATCTATCATCTATCTATCTATCTATCTATCTATCTATCTATCTATCTATCATCTATCTATCTATCTATCTATCTATCATCTATCATCCATCTATCTATCTATCATCTATCTATCTATCTATCTATCTATCTATCTATCTATCTATCTATAATCTCTCTATCTATCTGTCTGTCTGTCTGTCTGTCTGTCTATCTATCTATCCATCTACCTACCTATCTATCATCTATCTATCATCTATCTATTTATCTATCTATCTACCTATATATCATCTATCTATCTATCTATCTATCTATCTATCTATCATCTATCATCTATCTGTTTTTCTGTCTATCTATCTACCTATCTTCATCTATCTATTCATCCATTTATCTATCATATGTATTTCTATTTACCTGTCTCTTTGTCTCTCTCAATTTATAAATATATTATCACCTGTCATCAATCATCTATGGATTTTTGTATTCTATATACATATTATATATCTATAATTATATGTATGTCTATCATTTTACATATCATCTTATATAGCTATAGAGATATATTTACTTAAAATACAACACATGTAATAGACTCACAAACAAATCTCCTGCCACTTTTGTGGAGTACCAGTTTAATGATCTACTCAGTGGCTCCTGTGATCAGACCAATTACAGAGCTAGGAACTGCATTTTGAAGCTATGGCCTTTAAGCCTTGAATCTTCATTATTTTTATTTTATTTTATTTTATTTTATTTTATTTTATTTTATTTTAATTTAATTTATTGTATTTACCCGTTCTCTACCTGTGAAAAGAACACTTTGGTTGCCACCTTTCCTTAACACATTTGACACATTAAAAATAGGTCACACTTATAGCAGGTGATCAATAAATAGGATTACTTTTTAGATTCTCTAGCTGTTCTGGAATGAGCTTAGAACACAGAAACTTTCTTCCTCCCAGGTTTCTACCTCTTTGAGCCAGATTCATTACTACCTTCTCTTTCATTAATTGAATTATTGTAGAATTAAAGATTTACTCAATGAGAAATAGCAGGATAAACATTTTTTCCACATTTAATTTTCCTCCAGATTTATATCTGAGAGTGAAGTAGAATTTTGCCCTGGTGTGATTTTCAGTTTGTACTCAAGTAAATGTGAGTGTTCAAACATCTAAGCTTGTTCCAATTGTTCATCTTTGGGGACTTAGGAATTCATTTGGCCTTCAAAGTCAGTGGGGACTTGGATGAATTCCTAACCATGGATCATTGGATCTTAGCCAACATTGTTCTATTCTTCTATAGTTAATAAAGAAATGAAAATAGAACATTATGTGATGGTGGCCAAGAGAAATTGAGGCTCAGTATTCTCTCTTCTCAGTCAGTGCTTTGAATGCCTTCCAACTGGCCCACGTTCATTTGGAAGAAGATTCCCGGTCTGTCACTTTATTTCTACTTTCTTTTATTGAAAATGTTTTTATACAATATTATTTTGTGTATGTTTTTCCCTTGCCCTACTCCTTTCAGTTCCTCCATACTTCCCATCCCATTTGGATTCATGTCTAAGGAATAAAAAATAAAACAAATCAAGATCAAGCAACAGACAAGGGAAAAAATAAATTACATGTGGAGAAACATATTTGCACACTCAAGAATGCCATAAAAATCCATAACTCAAAGCCATAGTAGATACACAAAAGACCTGTAAAGTAGAGAAAATAATGAACCCACCAACCAACAGACAAACAAACAAAACAACACAAACAAAAAACACCAACAAACTGCCCTGACTTAACATTCTGGGACACAGAGCTTCCAAAGATGCTGATGAGTTTATTTTTTGCATTGATGCCTACTGTTGTATATAGAGCCTACCCTAAAAAGTTGTTTGTTTCCCTAATGAGACTTCCTTAGAGAAACTAATTTTCACTTGCAGGTGGCTATCAATTGGAGATAGCGTTCCGGGTAGAGATATAGACATGTGTCCTGTGTTCCTTCCCATTCTAGGACCCTTTCAGGTGCAGATCCGTTAGAACCTCATGCATGCTGCCTCAGTCTCTGTGAGTTCCTGTGCGCCCTAATCTGTTGTGTCTACACTGATCTCCCCAGGAACGGGAGATGGATTAGTTAATGGAAGTTTTATACATGGTACCTTAAAATTCTGATTTGTCATAGGTTTGGTTCTCTCTAAGTGTTTTCAGATGTTAGACCTGAACTTAAACTTTCTGTGTCAGGGGCTAGGAAGGTTCTCCAGTGGGTTAGAGTATGAACAGCTTTTGCATAATGCATCTGAGTTCATTTCTTAGCATTCTTATTGGTCAACTTACAAGTCCTGTTATTCTAGTTCCAGGGCTCTCATGATCTCCTTCAGATTCGGCCAGTCCCTGTGCTCCAGCCTATACACAGATATACTTGTGGTTACATAAATAAAAAATAAAAAGGAATCTTTAAATTGTCAGGCTGGAGATAGATATTCCTAAAATGTATCTGAGGTAATGGTTCAGGGAGGGTCTAGTATTTTAGCCAGTTCAATGGATGATGCCTTAAACCAACAGTCATAAAATCTTAGTTAAGAAGCCTCTGTAACACAACAAGCAAGCATCCCCAGCATTATTTCCATTCAATGTATCCTATTAAGGCTGACAAAAGATTTACAGGTAGTATGCACATGAAACTTGCTTTATTTGTGGAAATGTAAACCAGAATTCTTTGGCGAATGAAATGCTCTGATATCGCCAGCCAGAAGCAGTCGTTGTGTATGCATTTGTACAAAGCGTAGAAAAAGCTGGAGCATAACTCTTTTGTAGAAGTATGCATGTTTCACAAAGGCTCTGTAAGTGCTCTTTAAGGACATCCAGCCTCCCAATACTCATTCTTCACAGGGTTTCTGTTATGGAGTTATTATACTGAGATTCTAGAGCAACAATACAGCTGGCTTTCCAGATGCTTTGTTTTAAAATAAGCTTCCTTCTTGATATGAACCCTGGACAGAGTAGGCCATTCACAGGTTTCTTCTGAGAGCAATATCCATACCCAGCAAGCACAGTCTCTTTTTAAAAATTCTTTTGTCACTTCCTGTGAAAAATAAAACAAAGGAAAGACAGAAACCAAACCCAACAGAACAAAACAACAAACCCCTCCCCTCCAAGTCTTCTCTTTTCATTTCAACTAACTAAACCTAAAAAGCTTTTAAATGACCAACAAGGAAAATTTCAACTACGTTTTAATTGGAAGAGACAGCACAGATGTCAGATGAGAATAGTGTTCAAGCTAATTCCTGTTTAGCTCACACCATCATTTTGTAGGGTTAAGGAACTACTTTAGATCTGCACAGTAGAAGGTTTATCATAGGATCCTGAATTGAAATCCTGAAGGTGAGGTTGCCACTGTAGTGTGGATCAGACACATTAGCAAATCTGCCATTTGGACTGAAAGTATTGATCAGATTCCTGATTTTCTTTTCTTGTACATTTTACTTCTCTTTCTGATTAGATATTTATTCATTATAATTAATTTAGGCCAACGTACAGCATCTGAAGAGTTGTGTAAACTGTTATCTTCAGAGGCATTCTTCCTCAGCGAAATCATTTCCTCTTTGCTGCAATTATTCATATTTAAACAATATTCGTCCTCCGGAAAGATTTCATATGCATGCAAAGATAATTAGAAGCCTTATGCGTTTTACTTTTCCCTTAAATGATATCATTCAGAGATTTAGTTTATACCACTTTTAATTGCTCTGGGCCAGAACACAGCTTTTAAATGTAGTCAAACCATGCAGAGACAATATTTTTGGGATATTATAGTTTGAACCGCAAAACATAAGCCAGAGACATTGCTCTGTGTGATGAGAAGTGTGTTTGCTCCAAAGACAGCATAGAGGGCTGAACATATTGGATACAGAAAAGGCATATGGTGGAATGGAGTCATATATACCACAATAAAACATAATTTGGCTGGTAATTTGAAGGCTTGAAATAATTTTAATCTCTTGTTCTCAGTGTCTTCACATGTAGTCTTGTTAGCTCTTCGTCCCTCTTCTTTGCTTTTAATTGGGAAGAAGATAGTGTTTCCTAGAGCTGTTAGCACTTTTGGAACACACCTCTAACACTTTTTTTTTTTTTTTTTTTTAGCCAAGCTGCCGTTAAACTTGACATCTCTAATGTCTACCTCCTGGGCTGCTAAGATTACAATATCACTCACCTGTATCAGTAGGTAGAGTTTTTGGTATAGGCTTTTGGGACAACAGTAATCTTTTATTCCTCCTCCCTTGCTATTTCTCAATCTGTTTTAAAAATCAGAGGGCTAACCATTGGACTGAATACGAGGACCCAAATGAAGGAGTTAGAGAAAGGACTGAAGAAGCTTAAAGGGTCTGCAACTCCATGGGAAGAACAAAATTATTAATTAACCAAACCCAACACAGCTCCCAGGGACTAAAACAGCAACCAATGAGTTCGCATGGAGAGACCCATGGCCCCAGGTGCATATGCAGCAGATGATAGCATTCTCTGGCATCAATGGGAGGCAAGGCCTTTGGTCCAGTGAAGGCTTGTTTTCCCAGTGTAGGGGAACGCCAGTGTGCTGAGGTGGGAGAGGATGGTTGGGAGAAGGAGCGCCTTCATGGAGGCCATAGGAGGGGGATAACATCTGAAATGTAAATTTAGAGAATATCAAATAAAAAAAACATAATCTATGTGGGAGGTGCGTAATGGGAATTTAAATGGCGACTATGCTCTCTTTAAGTGGAAAACTGGGAAATGAGGACTGTATCCTTTGGTTTTTCTTACTTCGGCTCAAAGGAATTCCAATCAAGTCTCACCCAGAAAAGATACAAACCTATGAACCTTTGCTAAGGCACTGATTTAATCTGCGCTCTTGGAATAATATTGAGCCTATAATAACAGGTAAAATCAACCACTAGAAATAGGTGTATCAGATTGTGTAATGAGGCACAGCATCTGCATTATTATGGCTAACGGCAGATGTAAAGCACTTTAGGGCAGACTTTATTGCCAATTTGCAAATTACATTGCAGAGTGGAGTGAAAGGCCAGAGATAAAGACTGTCTGCTTTGAGCCAGGCAGGACGCAGGGAGTGAGGCGTGATTTGTGGGCGTGCGTGTCATTTGTTAACTCCTGGGAGTAAATTCCAGTTGTAAGCCTATCATAAATCACAAGCTTGTCCGGTCTGCGGTTAAAAACTCATTTGCCAGTTTCTGTCTTCTTTCTCTCCTGTTTCTGGGCAGTACTTTATGATCTTATCAGTTAAAATGAACTGCCTGTTCCTTTGATTGGGGCAGAACAATCCCTGGCTAATGTTTCTCGGCATAACCCATCCAAGTGGATCAAACGCCAGCAGGCAGAGCATACACAGGCATTACCTTGAACCAACAACTTCTGAACTAGATGTTTTTCTGGCTGACTCCCGAAAGCCAGCAAAGAACAAACAAACAGACCCTCCCAGTGTAGAGCTTACTGTGAATCAACCCGTCAATCAATCACACATCACAACTTTAGAGAGCAGAAGCTGCAAGGATGACAGTAAAGCCCTGGCTTTGCAAGTGTGAGGATCTCAGTTTGGAGCCCTTTCAGCCAGGTGTATGTCCTGGCTGGACCGTAATCCGAGCATGTGGGAGGGGGAAATCGGAGTTCTCCAGAACAAGTTGTGCAGCTAGACTAAGCTGAATTCATGAAATGTAGGTGCAAACAAGAGAGATCTCTTCATATATAACGTTGACAGAGACTGATAGAGTATATCAAGCTCTAGCTTCTGCATGCATGCATATGTGTGCATGAGAACTCACAGGCGTGTTCAACTACATATATGAAAACACATACACAAAAACATACACACACACACACACACACACCAATGTGGAAAAATTAACGAATTCTTCTAAACTAGAGTGCATAGCAGTATAGGAAAAGACAACAAATAGAAAAGTGAGCCTGGCAAAGATACAAAACCAGCAACAGCTTGCTCTGCAGCCATTTTGAAAACCACAAAATATTTTAAATAGAAAGTACAGACAGGAGTGAATATTTTATAGTATATACACTAAATAAATGTCGATTGTTTTTTCTCCAAAATTTTATTCCACTGTGGGCGTGCTCTTTGTCTTCTCTGGTCCTTCTTATATCTACACATGTTTTATATTATTTTTTTAAACTGTGATTTCTATTTTCATGTCTTTTCTGTTATTATTTTTATTGGATATTTTATGCATTTACATTTCACATGTTCTCCCCTTTCCCAGTTCCCTCATTTACCATTCCTCCTCCCCCTGCATCCAAGAGGATGCTTCCCCTCCTACCCACCCACTCCCATCTTAATACCCTGGCATTCCCCTCCACTGGGGAAATGAACCTTTACAGGACTAAGGGATTCTCTTCCTATTGATGCCAGACAATGCCATTCTCTGCTATATATGTGGCTAGAGCCATGGGTCCCTCCATGTGTACTCATTGGTTGGTATTTTAGTCTCTGTGATTTCTGGAAACCCAGTCACTATTGCTGGTGCCAAGAAGTGCTTGCTGACAGGAGCCTGATATAGATGTCTCCTGAGAGGCTCTGCCAGAGCATGACAAATACAGATGACCATGCTTGCATCTAACCATCAGACTGAGCCTGGGAACCCCAATGAGGGAGCTAGAGAAAGGACTGAAGGACCCAAAGGGTTTTGCAACCCCATAGGAAGAACAACCATTCCCAATTCCGGGTTTTAAATATGTAAACTCTCCCCACGAATACATCCTTTCTCTGAGGTCACTTCACCCTTGACCTGCAAACTCCTTTCTAAGCCTTGCAGATGCTACACTGTTCTTGTCCTTCTGCTGGGTAAACAGGGCTCATCTGCTAAAAAGTGCACAGTTTTGTAGCCCTAATGCCATGATTACCTCAGCAAGAAGTTCCCAGAGTGGTGTTCTGGTTAAAGTATTAATTAGATTTTGTGGTTAATGAGCTTGTCACTTGTAAATCTATTCATCATTATGGACGATAGAGCTGGTGTTAGAAATGCGCTAGTGTTGCACTAAGACATAATTATTTATGAAAAGGCCTTGCCCCAGAAATGGAAATCATAATAATTAGATTTAATCTTTCCGTGGCTTATGTATTTCTTTCCCAGCAAAACAGATGTGCTGAGAGTGCTAATTACTAGTCGTGGAAATTTTCCTCTACAGCCAAATCAGAAAGTCAGGAGGCTAGACCCTGAAACTTTTAGCCACCACTGATCTGTGTGCCTTGAGGAAAGAGACAATCCCAGAGGCTTCCTGCCTGCCCTACATAATGTCAACAGCTGTTAATCTTACAGCTTTAGTTCTACTGAAGGCAATGGGCTTTAAAGTGCTTTTCCTTAATGGCTAAAGAGACAGAAAAACTTGTTTGCGGAAGTTTATTACTTTGGCTAAAGCTGAATCATTAATAAAATATTATGCCAGGAAAATAATTTGGAAATTACTTTTCCATTAAAATAAGAAACTTATATTTCACAGTCAAGAACTGTCCAATTCAGGAAACTTAAGGTAACAAATTCTCCTGTCAGGATTAAAATAGCATGTGTTCAATTTCCTTGAGTTAAATAAAATAACTTGCATTAATTAAATGTAGTAAAAATTAATTTAAGAAAATCATTTGAAATTATTATGCAATATTGCTATTGGCTTTGATGGCTAAAGATGGTGTTTCTGTTTTTTAATCAATTCCACAATTAGATTTGAGAGTCTTTAGAGACTTTGAGTAGTTTAATGTAGTCTGGATTTGAGACCAAACTTTCCACTTTAGATGAGGTCACAAGGTGGGGACTGGTTGTTTAACTGGCAAGCACATAAACCGCTTAGGCAGAGCTGGAAATCCTGGCTTCTACTTCCTTGTACCTCAAAGCCATTCAGAAAATTTTGGGAAGTACCAGCATCTGTCTAGTTGTATCTAGGGAGAAGTTTCTAAGAGGAAGAATCAGAACATGAGAAAATAAAGAAGATAAGAAAGTTGGGGTCAGGAGATCTTACACAAGCTTAATCTTAGACTAAGCAAGTTTATTAAGAAGTATAACACAATCTGAATAGTTCCCACAGGGGCTGTGACCAAGTCAGCAGAAAAGCATCACACAATGGAACAAAGTCAATAGCAAGCCAGTAAATCAACAATGTACCAAGGGAACATAGGGTATTTCAAGTACATCACAGGCTGAGCACATAGCAACCTTAGGACTGCTAACACCAGTCTTCTCAGGGGAAAAAAATCCAAGTTCTTAGGAACTGAACCTTAAATCCTCTGAAGCCCCAGTTCCAGCCCCAGAATGAACCTTGACAAGTGTTTCCCTAAACAAGAATAGAGGAGGAGCTTTCCTTTGGGTCTTTCATCAGGGTCTCTGAGAGCCATGACTTGGCTTGGCTCCCAACAGGATTCATTCTGCCTTCTACTCACCAACAAAGTCCTGCCTACCACAGTTCGTCTATCTCTCTAGGTAAAAGAATTCTATACACCTGGTCCAGCTGCACTTAAATTTTATAGAATCATTTCTAAGCATCCTATATTGAGCTTTATAAAAGTGGTATCTAATATGTATATGCTGTCTTAAAATTATATTACAATCTCCTATTTTTGGATGAGGAGCTTAATGGAACTAATTGTATATTTTGAGGTTAGCTGCATAGATTCAAAACTACTGCCCTTACTTATTATATAACCTAAATGACTTTGAAAAGGAGGCTTCATTATTTTCTTCTGAAACAATGAACTCATTAATACTAAATACTGCATGGATATTTTGATTGGCTGACTGACTTGTATCTATAAAGCATTTAGGGATGTACTTGGCACAAAGTGTCTGCTGGGTAAATGCTATAATACAACAGACTATGAGACAGAAACAAGCTAGTCACAAAAGAACAGACATAATATGCAGTCACTGATAATTGGATACTAACCCCAGAAAGCTCTGGACACCCCAGAAACAACTCACAGACTATATGAAGTTCAAGAAAAAACAAAGGCCAATAAAAAAAAAAAGAAAATGAAAAACCATTATGCTTAATCTTTATACACCAAGAAAACTTTGACTATTTCCAGGTTACATCTTGTTTTACATGCACTTTATGCTCATTGTAACTAGTCAGATTTTAATGCACACTATCAAACCTTTAAAAAAAAAATCAAGTACTGACAAAAGTGTATTCATAAACTTTTATGCAAAAATGCTTAAAATCTGTACATTTATCTTTATGTTTTAAAATAAAGTTGATCAACTAAAAAAAAAAAGAAAAACAAGAAAAAACAAAAGAATAACATGAATTATAAACATACTCAGCTGTGAGTGCCACATGTAAATAAGCTCACATTAATTGGTCATTTCTGTGATATATTTCTCTGGGTGTCTTCACATGACCACCCAGTTATTTGCAAGATACTTGACCACACTCTGTAGACACAAGCTTTTCCAGTTCTGCTACTGTTCCCCAAATCAAGACTCTGAGACTTAATTATTCATGAAAAAAATGCCTACGCCATAACCTTTGGTTCATCCCGGTTATCTTGTAGCTCAATTATCTCATTTATACTAGTCTAAGTCTGCCAAAAGCCTAGACTCTCTCAGTAGTTACTACTCTTCGGTTTCACAAGTCCATCTTCTTCAGAGCTCAGGGCAAATTCCTACCTCTCTGAATTTCTCCCAGAATTCCATTCTGTCTTCCAGTATTCCCAGCTATTTCTCCCTGCCTTTTGCCATCAGGACATGATATTTTTATTGACAGATGATTATTAATATTAATTAATTATTAATAATAACCCCAGATCACAGGAATGCAACATATTGGGGTATGATAATAAGTCATATTTGGAACTCATACTAGCTCACCCGTTAAAAACAGATTTTTAAAATGTTTTAGTGCTTCGTGGCCATGTTTCTTAGGATGGAGCCAGGGTTGAGTAACCAGCTAGTTCACCTGGGACAGAAACTTGGCATATGTAGCCAAGGTACCATTTTTCTGAGGGGGCATTCCTGGATGTTGAAGACTTGTTTGCAAGGATCCCAAGTTCTTGCTGTCTCTTCTTTTGGTATAAATTATTACATGTGCTTGTCCTTTTATTTTTCTCAGATTAGTTCACATTAAACATGCTGCACGATTACAAAAAGCCCATCTAGACATTAACTCAATTTTATAGAAGATTATGTGGAGACCCAGAGTGATTGTCACTTAATGGAGGCCAGAGAATGGGTCAGTGAGAGCTGACTTTCCAAACATAAAATGTTGCCATATTTAAACATATGTTCTTAAAAATAAGACTACGGGGACCAGTGTTTATCCATTTCTTTTTTATTCTAAGAATTGTATCATAGAAACTTTCTCTTGCAGCTTATGGGAACAAATACAGAGACTCATGGCCAGATAACTTGCAGAGAGGACGGGTTTTAAATGGGATGTCTCCCTCTAATCTCTCACTCACAGAGCTCAAGGAGCCCTTTGGAAGAGGAAAAAAAGTATAAGGACTAGTGTGGGGTTGTGAAAAGCACCCTGGTTCCTGATAGAGAGAGGTTGAAGCCACCGGGACCCTAAGGGACGGTAGGTGCTTCCTAAAACTTCTGGGTAAACAGGTTTCTGTCACTAGCCACAACCCTCCATAGATTTGTGGCCATCAGTCAAACAGAGCAACGTCCCAAGCCCCTGCTCCACAGGTGAGGAGAACCTGTCCTATGCATTTTCTTGAAAATTGTTTCTTTCGTTATTAAGGTTATTAAGTGTGTGTGTGTGTGTGTGTGTGTGTGTGTGTGTGTGTATTCTTACATGTATAGATGCAGCTTGCTTTGTCTGTATGTTACACTTACGTCTATGATTTCAGGACTGATCACTTAGTATTTGATAAATAATTGGAAATTTCTCTCTTGTTGAATTAACCTCAAGTTCAATTAAAGAACTATTAGTTACCACCAAGGTATGTGCACTCTAGCAGCATTTGTAAATTCTTTGGGGGTTTTAGTAATTTATTTTTAAGTTGACATTATTAAAAGATGAAATATTGCTACTAAAAAGGAAAACCATCCATATATTATGACAATTTTTCATTTTTAGGTTTCCTCAAAAATATACTCATATTTATAGGTGTTTTATGTTTTTATTTCACTTAATATTTTATGATTTTGTAAAGAAATGAATAATTTAAAACTGCAATGAACTAAACCAATCTTAAATGCAACAATGCAAACCTTTACCTCAGTGTCTGGAAATGCGTCAGTGCTAAAAAGAAAAAAAAGAAGAGGAGTGATGGTGAATAGTAGGAACAGGTGGCTCTTTACAAAGGTGACAGGAATCAGAATAAGTGAGTCCTAGAGAAAAATCTTCAGATGAGCAATAAACAGTGTGTGAAAGAACCACACGAGTTTAAGCAAGAATTACATTCACGTTTGCTATGTCCAACTGCTTTACACACGTTATTTCTCTCTTCAGAGCAATGTGTAGAAAATAAACAAACACGTTTTCAAACCCACTTTACAAGGGAGAAAAACTGGGTCTCAGAGTGAAATATTCTACCTGGTCCTTTGTTTCCCATGAAATTGGGAGAGGTTTAAAGACAAGTATCGATGGTGAGCAAAATGAGGAACAGCTGTGGCAGGTCTCTGGCCAGTCTTGCTCAAGGTGCTGTGAGTTTGAATTTTACACCATTAACTTTTTTAGAATTGTGCTGACATTTAAAACTACAAAATAAAATAAAATTATAATAAGGATTATAATGCTAGGGTACTTTAATAAAGTCACATATTTCATTTTATCTTAACAACTAATGTGAATAAGTAAATGACAAACTATCCTGTGGGTTAATACTAATTCTATTTCCTTACCAAGTTAAAATGCTTAATAGGTTACATAAATCAAATCCAGTAGGAATACAACTTCTTTAATCTTCCTTTCAGGCAGTGTACATAGTCATAATGACTGCAGATATATTGCATAGAAAAAGAATAATATAAACAAATATTGATGATTAATTATTCAAATATTAATAAATTATATACAAAATGACCCTGAAAAATATAGAGGACTAACAAACACATATAAAACCAGCAGCTACAATGAATCTAATATTGAATAAATATGAACATGCAATATTTTCTTTCATTTTAATAATATATTTATCTTACTGTCAACCAACTTAAGGAGTTTCTATTTTAGAACATCTTTAAAGCCCAGTCTAACACAGTTTGTTGATAATATTGATTCTGAATTAAAGTGAGTACCACAGATATGTCTATTCTCACCTAAGTTGGATTTACAACTATTTGGCCAATACTTTAGGTTTGAAATTAAGGCACAGTTATAACTCTTAATCAAGGTCTATCTCTTATCCCTGATAATCTGAGAATATACTGTAAGGTAAATGGCCTTTGCAGATGAAAATAAGGTGTGGCCAACCTTAAATTCAAATAATTGTTTTTCATCTGGGTCAGTTTGGTGAAATTTAATCACATGAACTGAAGACATAAAGCAGAAGATTAGGAAAACCTAATCAGGTTGAAGGTATGAAAAACACTTGTTTTACCACTGATGTAGCCAGTTACATGACCAGCAGGGAAAGAAACACAAACAACTCTGGGAGCAAAGAAAGGAGAGGAAGAAGAACATCAGCCTTTCGGCTAGAGAAAATTCATGTCATCAGATTTGAGCTGGTGTAGAAGCAGACCATGCTTACTCTAGAAAGAATGAAATTCACAGCTTTATCTGAGCCCAGGAAGAGTCTAAGAAATGACCTTAAGTCATTCTAAATCAAAATTTTAGACCTAAGGCACTGTGAGACTATCATCTTCAATCTCTAGGTTTGGTGCACCTTATTGTGACTTCAAAATTAAATGAATACTATGTCTCATATAGAAAGTCATACTGAGTCATCTGCTGTGTATGGCCATAATCTATGTCAGTAGGATGTTAGCTGCCCCATTTGACTAGAGGCCACATCTGTCTATTCATCATTACCTCACCATATTACTTGTTTGCATAATTGATTTTCTAAATGTAATTTTTTATTTTCAATATTTGCTTTATTGGGGAGAGACATCAGGAAGATGGTACAATATGAAGTCTTAGTCCTTCCTTCTATTCATAAACACACTACTATTAAGGAGAGATTTCCTTTGGGAGATCTTCTTTGGATATTTTGTAAGAAGCTCTTGCTTCCCAGGTGAGTACCAAAACACAAAATCAAGTTGGGAAATAAATTTCTTTTTTAAAAATTTTATTGGATATTTTAAAATTTACGTTTGAAATGTTATTCCATTTCCTGGATTTCTCTCCAGAAACACTTTGTCTCATCCCCAACCAAGCCATTCCTTGCTGCCTCCTGGCCCTGGCATTCCCCAACACAGGGGGAAGCAGCCTTGATAAAACCAAGGGCCCTTTCTTCCACTTATCTGAATTATAAATACAGATATACTGATGCTCAGTAATACCATCGTCATCTGCTACATATGCTACTGAAACTAATAGAAGAGAAAGTGGGGAAGAGCCCCCAACAAAAACTCACAGGGGAATATTTTCTGTACAGAACACCAATGGCTTATGCTCTAAGATCAAGAATCGACAAATGGTACCTCATAAAATTTCAAATCTTCTGTAAGGCAAAGGACACAGCCAATAGGACAAAAATGCCAACCAACAGATTGGGAAAATATCTTCACCAATCATACATCAGATAAAGGACTAATATCTAGTATTTACAAAGAACTTAAGAAGTTAGAATCCAGAGAATCAAAGAACCTTATTAAAAATGGGGTACAGAGCTAAAGGAAGAATTCTTAACTAAGGAATATTGAATAGCTATGCTGCCATGACGGTTTTGAGAAGATGCTCAGAATGTGACACCTGCTGATTGGTGAGAGTCCTCTGGGTGAGCATGATCAGCAAGTACCAAGAAAGGAAGGAGGCTTGAGCAATGGCTGAGCGTTAACAAAGGGAGACATGAAAAACGAAAAAAAAAAGAGTAAATACAAGGAAATGTACTTCAAATAAATGAATCAGACAACCATCTGAACACTGACCTTATTGTAATGGCAAGGTACCTGACTGTTAGGGATATTGCAATTTTTAGGTAAAACAAAATATGAATGGACTCAGAATTGCAACAAAAAATAGAAAAGTTTATAAACGCTGACAGAAACAGTAGAGAATAATAAAAATACTGAATAAAAATAATCGCTAGATGGGTGTAAGGCAAAATAAATCAAGGGAAGTACAGCAAATTTAAGATCTGGCCTTTAGAAGTCTTCATTAAAGGAGAAAATTAAGTAAAAATAGAGAAGAAACTTTAAGGCACTTATAGGGCCACAGCAGACCATTGATTGCATGGTATATAAGCTGCAGCTGAAGCAAAAAAATGAAAACCAATTAATTTTGTTGTACTAACCCAATATGTCTTGATTTTATGTAACATATTAGACATTCAGAGATATAGAATTCAATGTCAAATAAGATGAAACCAAGGAAATTCTCAACAAAACATTATAATCCCCTTTTCATTAATTAAATACAGTGGATAGGACACTTTTCCAGCATTCATGAAGCACTGTGTTTGATACCCTGCCATATAAATCAAGAATAGTGATACTGGGACTGGAGAGATGGTTCAGCAGTTAAGAGCACTGACTGCTCTTCCAGGGGTCCTGAGTTCGATTCCGAGCAACCACAACTATTTGTAATGTGATCTGATGCCCTCTTCTGATGTGTCTGAAGACAGTGACAGTGTACTCACATACATAAAATAAATAAATAATTCCTAAAGAAAAAAAAAAGAACAGTGACACACCTCTGTACTATAACACTGAGGAGTTAGAGACATTAGGGTAAAGGTTCAAGGTGATCTTCAACTATGTCTTGAATTAGACATATATTAGCAAGTAGTTATAAAGCAACTTCTTTGCTACACTTTAATAATATAGATATGGGGGATAATTTAAATTTTCTTTCATAAAACAAGATATTATTATGCTACAGAAAAGCAGATAAAAGCCACTTCATGAATAGAAAGCCGGAGGCAAATATACTTGATGAATTATAAATACAGACATTATCCATTAAATACTAGGAAAATTTCACCCTCATTAAAGAATCATATACAATTAATAAGTAGGATTTATTCTTCGGATGCAATGGATATACAACATATAAAAATACTAATATGTGTGCCTCATTATCAAAATGATCTCATGGGCATCTCACTAGATGTAGGACAAACACTTAACAAACTTGAATATTCTTTTAATAAAAACCCAACCAAATATAAATATAATTTACTTTCGTATAGTACAGGCCACACATATATATCCCACAACTGAAAAATTATACTCTAAGATCAAGAATAAGGAAAAGATATCATGGTTCTACTCTACATACTCCTAGGATTTTTGGCCAGATGATTCAAGATAAATTAAAGGCATTTAAATATAAAAGGAAATACTGTTTTGTTGTTACAAACACCACAATCAACTATCTAGAAAACCATTACAAAACAACTCTCAACGCTGTCATAACTAATAAGTAACTTTACCAATTGTCAGTGTATAAAACCAACATACAAGTATTCATTATGCTTCTAAATACCATCTCAAGAGGAAGATAAGAAAATTATTTCATGTATAATAAAATAAAATGGATCAAAATGTTTAGAAAACTGAATGTCAGAGGTAAAAGACAGGTACACTGAAAACTACACATCATTTAAAAGAAACAGAAATATTACATAGAAATTAGGAAAACATAAATTTTAAGAAAAGGAAAAGGTGTTGAATATCCATGCTCCCTAAAGTAAGATACATATACAGTGTAATCTCTTCAAAAACATTAAATGATCTCATTTACAGAAGTAGAAAATATGATGAAAATAAACAAGTGAAAAAGCTTTGACTAACCAGAACAACATTGAACAAGATGAAATCTTGATATATCATGGTTCTTGACTTTTAAGTATAGTACAAATCTGTAGTAACTTTGGCATAAAACAGACATAGATCAGAGTGATAAATAATGTAGAAATATACATGTGCCTGATTGATTTAGAATGCATGTATGTGATACTGCGCACCAAGTCTGAAAGTGTTTGCACATGCCAGAAGAGTGCTCTACCACTAACCTTGTCCCTAGATTTTTGGCCAGTTGAAACCTGACTAATATGACAAGAGTATACAATTAAGAAAAGGCTGTGTCATCTACCTGCTAAACCCTTAGATAACAGGGCCTATGGTGGCTATTCTTGATTACAATCTTGACTGCTTTTGGAATTAATTTAAACCCAAATATCTGGGACCATAATGAGTGATTTTTTCCTAATTAAATCATTTGAGGAAGGAATGCTCACCATAGAAACAGACCTTTTGAGGAGGGAGGATTCACCCTAAACCTACCACATCTACTAGTATCAGCCTATATAAAGGGCACAGGAGAAAGCACTTGATTTTGCCTGCCTGCCCTCACTTTCTTTGGCAAGGTTCTTCCTTAACTGTTATTCTTCAGGATTCTGGCACATACTAAAGACCAGTTGAGATATTCTATCTTGTTAACTGAATAACTATTGGGTTATTGGGGTTTTTCATTGGTAGACAGCCACTGGTTGTACTAGCTGGTAAAAAATCCTGTTTATTCATACATATTCATTCTTACAGTTCTGTTCTAGAAAATCTTAATTAAATCGGGGCTCAAAATTTGAAACTCAAGGAATGTGCACAACTTGTGCATGAGCGCATTTGCGTGAATGTGTGCAAGTGCAGGCACACACACACATACACACATTGCAAATGAGAAATTTTATGACATTGATCTTGAAATGAATTTTGTGAACATAACATGGAAAATACAATTAAAACAAAGCAGATAAGTCATACTGACACAAATTAATATTTTGAGTAGTAAATAAAGTAGGAGATATCTGCAGCCTATATTTCAGATAAGATGTTAAATCTTAAAGTTCATGATGAATGATTCAAAGGAAAAAATAAAATCACAACTTAAAAACTATTGAGGATTTAAGGAGCTATTTACTTAAATAAAATCCACATTGGATGAATAGTATATGACAAATGTTCTGTGTCACTCACATCAGGGAAACTCAGGTCAAAACCACACAGAAGCTAGATCTGCTCATGATCCCTGAATGAGGCTGTGGGCAGGAGGATTACAAATTCAATGCCCATGTGGGCCTTATCGTGAGATTAAGGCCAACCAGGGGTATAGACTGAGAACTTATCTCAGAAAAACCAAAGCAAGTCAATCCAAAGAAACAGTTACTTTGATTCAAACACAAAGGGAGATATCACCACATATTTATTAGATAGATTATTATTTGGGAAGAATATCTTGACAAAAATGTACTGGTAAAGAGGTGGAAAAAAAATATTAAAACTAAGTTGCCGATAATTCAAAACAGTAGTCATTCTGTAGAACAACATGGCAGTATCAATAAATTAAAAATGGAGCTACTATTTTGGTCAAAAATTTCACTTCTGGATATTTACACAAAGAGAATAAAAATTGGGAGATGAAAGAGATATTAGCTTCAAATGTTCAGTGTAGTGCAATATGGTTGCTTGCACTATGATAGAGTAGCACCATATTAGTCTATCAGTAGATATGTGGATGGAGAATATCTGAGACCTACAGAAATGGGATATTATTCATCTTTAAAAGGACTGAAGATAGCTACATATGGATCAATGTTGAAGAGGTTATATTCAGCTGAGTGGCTCAATCAAACAAGAACAGATACTTTTTTTTTTTCAGATATGAGACATCAAAATAAACCAGTGCAGATTCACTAAAGTCCAAAGGTGAGGAATAGGAAGAAGCATCCTCATGTCTTGAGGAACATCCTCAAGAAGAATCAATGATGTACACATTTAACATTTTTGCAGAGAATGGTATCTCATGTAGAATTCTTACTATATGAAAATAAAACTTTCAATGAATGAACACGGGAGTAGGACTTGAGAGACAGCATCACCCCCCACCCCGATTGACTGTGGTGTCCTATATATTTTCAAACAAGCTTGCTTTTTGGTTTCTCTTCTTGTCTAACACACAATTGCAAGGCAGCCCTTGCTGTTTTTTTCTTTCCCTCCCAGCTCTCTTCTTTGTTTTTAACAGAGCTCAGTGGACTCAACAAAGTTGGTTGCTGTGGAAACATAGCCTTGATTTTCACAAATATTTTTCCAGGACTAAATATCACCATAATTTTTTTTCTCAGTCTTCTCCTTGGGCCTCTGTTGCTAAGATGTTTCCTCCTCTATTTTTTTTGAATAATGTTGCTCCCACGTTTTTTATGATAAATCTAAAGAAAGGCAAAAATCCAACATTTTAAACTTAATTACAGTTGTGACATATGACAACAGGGCGTGAGGCCACTTAGGAAACAAACAAATACATTGTGTCCTGGTGTGAAGTTGTTTTGTAGTAGAAATAGAAAACCTAATCTAAGTAGTGAAGCAAGCTTTAGTCTTTGCAATAATGAAATATCTCAGTATGTCTGGAATATGAAAATTTTTCTTGTTGAATCTATCAACAATGTTTAACACTCACTCTCATATAGAGCATTGTGTATCCTTCTGTTTTGGCATTTTCAGCAGTGGCAAATTTTACATTTATTCTCAATAAATTTTTTTTCTTGATTCATATTCAGTGATAACAGCACAGTGGAGGCTCCATTCTTACTTTTCCCTAAGTATTTATCCCAGTTCTTATACTGTTACGCACATTCAATTATTTTCAGGGTTCCTGAATAAACTCTCATAATCTTAATCTGTCTAAAAATCAAAACAACAACAATACCATGATCATCATCATCAGCAACATTTTTAACAACAAAAACAAGAGCACCACACATAGCACACACACACATATATTCATACACACAAGCACACATACACAAATACACACATAAACACACACATGCACACACACATATACACATACACAAACACACACACATATACACAAACACACACATACACACAAACACACACACACCAGTCCCTAATTTCTGCCATAGTCAAGAATGACATTGAACTTCTTTTTGACCCTTCTCCTTCTACTTCTTGAGTCACAAGATTACAGGTGTGCATACTTGGTTTATGGAGTTCTGGGACTGAACCTTGAATCCTACGCCTACAGAGCAAAGTCTCTATTAGTCCTTCAGAGAGAAATCTTGACTAGGTAATCTAGATTCATCTGCTTGAGGATATTTGACCTCAGTGGATCTCTGTCATTTTGGTTTTGATTGTCCTTGTACTGTCCTGATCTCATACATTATTTAAAAATGTATTGCTTTGCTCACAAGAGCTTTTTTGTTCATCCATGCTGGGTGTTGTCCTTGGCCATGTGTGTCATTTCCCTACTGATGTGGAGGTAGGCCCACTGCTTAAGAACACACTGGTCTTTGAAGAAGTGTCTCACAGGTTACTATAGGCCGTAGTTATTTTCCAATGGGTATAAAACCGTGGATGAACCTCAGAGTGTAAAAGGCCCATCGAAAAACATCACATAAAAACAATTCAGCTCTCCAAGTAATATGTTTTCATGGCTTGATAATATTTATTTAATAATAATAAGTATTTGTTACAAAGTATAAATAATAAAAGTTAGAATAAAAAATTTCAAACTGCTTTTACTTCTTACCATGGTACAAGGGATAGTATTTTTACTGTGATATTTAGTTCACCTTCTTTGTTAATAGTAGTCATAATGAAACATTATAACACTAACCTAAAATATAATCAAGTGAGGGAAGGTCAATGAAATATTTTTAATGCAATTACTCGCCAACCCTTGCACCTGTTCATAAACCACATTAGCAAAGAGAAAGAAAATCCACTTCTTCAAGTTTTGGTGATCAGTAGGGGCCAACAGTGTGAGTTGACACCACATTCTTTGTTTCTTTAAACATAACAAACTTCTCATTCAGTTCTCATGAAATTCCTTTCACAGAAACCCTTAAAATTATGTTATTTTAAACTTAGGTCCTCTGAGGTATTCAGTTTTCTAGGATCTTCCATGAATTGAATTCTAGTTATCTTCCTAGATATAAATGGAAGGTATTTCTGTGTCTTAAACTGAACTGTAAAGTCTTAGAGGTAGACATACTTAGTAATTAATCCCCATCCAAATTGAGGATGGAAGACACTATGTATCTTTTCTCAAGGTCAGGTAACTTCCTGGGAAAAACACCCAGGTTGGAACAAATTTTTTTCCAGCATGTTTTTACCCCCTGGACTTCTAAAGTGATAAGCACCATGTATGGTTACTTCTGAATGCTGTTCTTAGTATAACTACTGCTGAGTCATTGTCAAATGCTTGACCCATTTTATCAGCTCTTCCTGAATATTAATCTTTCCACTGAGTTTTTCTGATAGAAGTTTTTCAGAGTCTGTATAGACGAGCTTTCTCTTTTCAGTGGAACATAGAAAATCTCTACTTTTCAAAAATAAATTTAGACCTCCTACTCAATCTTTGCTCTGAGGCTATCTTAGAGAAGACAGCCAAGCAGAATAGTCTCATTTTCAATGTGCTTTTGATAAATGATGATAGATGTGCAGAAAAGTAATATGAAAAATTTCCCAGTTTAATACACTCTACCACAAACTATAAACAGTAGAAGAGCCAAAATAATCTAGATGAACATGAAGGCGTATTAGTGAGGACATGTATTAGGATGATACCTTTAGATGAAAGAGATAGTCATGTCTATGCACAGGTTTTCCAACAGTCTGCAAAGATTATGTTAATACTTAAATGAGTGATTTACCATGCTATACATCTACCTATCATATTGTCATGACTCCATATGCTATTGCTCTTGCATGGCATGCTTAATTAAAATTCTCCAATTTGCTCAGAAGAAAGTCTTTTATAAAAGGTAGCTGATTTAAATATCAAATCTAGAGTGAACCAATAAAAGTTTGAATATCCCGTACGATAAGGCAACTCTCACTACCTTTAAGTGCTATCAATTCCCATTTCATCTAAAATTGTTTGATTGTAGTGTTATATGCTTGTAGAGCCTGCTATGCTTTTCTACAGTTAGCTTGCACAATTTTTATTTCAGCTTGTAACATGGTTTTAAAGGAAAGGCTATGGCATGGAAATCTGTGTGTTTTAAACCAGGCAAAATCATGAACGTGCTGTGGCTCAGTACAAGAGTTGCAGCATCTGAGATAACATTAGAAAATAAGGAATTACGTTAAATACTCTTCCCAGATAGTAGGTTCATGTCTTTCATTCGTACAGTACTATCTTCCATTTGTGTTACTTTATAGTATCAGTTGTTAAATTAAAACAGATCTTAAAGAACCTTCTATAAAAAAAATAGTTCTTATTTTTGTTTTCAGAATTTGACTTGTCGCTATGAGAAACCGTTCCCTAGCAACAGTCCAGCAGAGCATACAGTTTCAGACAAGTTTAGATAATGGAGCATATACATTACACAAAATGTGCCATCTACAAACATCATTTAAGTTTAATGTATCAAAGTTTTAATATAAAATTATAGTGATTTTGATGGAATTGGATATTAGGCAGAAGACCCAAACCACTCTGATTAGCACAGAGATTATACATTCGCAGAGGTCAGTAAGAAGCCTTACCTGAGGGAAGAAAGTTTTGCATATGCTAAGCATATATTAGCTTGGTCTCAACACTCTTCTGAATACTAATGGTGGTGATTATTACAGTTCTATGCATGAAACAAAATTTGATTGACCTACACATGCAATGCATGCACCCCTCTAAGGAAATAGGAGCACATGAAAGAAAGACTGAAGTCTAAATGAGGCCTACAGTTTGCAACATTTCATGAATGCCAATCCCAGCTTTAATAATACAGCATATATTTAGGGCAGAGGTTAGCATGGGGGCAGCTGGCTGATGATTATTAAGGAAGTCAAAGCTTTGTATTTGCCTATACCTTGTGAGGCTGAAATGATTATTCTATAACATTTCTTTTACTGTATGAGACTTCTTTTCATACTAGGAAATTAAATGTAACATAGAGAAATTTAAGATGCAATTTTCCTTCAGTAAAATTGTCCAAATTTAATTTAATTCAATTATTTTCTTAATCCTTTTATTTGTTCTTGTATTGTTCATATTTTTAGGATAAGCGAATGTTAGAATCAAATTACCAGGACAGGGACTTGAGAGTTGTTAGCCTTCCCCTTGTTCCTCTTGATGTAATAATGGGACAGGAAAGGTTTGAAAATGAGATATTGAGGGTTAAGGCTGAGTTTGACTGTGATCTTTGTTTTCTTAGGAAAAAAACGGTATGAGTACTAAGGTCTTACAAGTCTGTTCAGAGTATTAAAATTTTCCTTCAAAATCCAATGTAATACTATGTGTTGAATGCAAACCTTTCCAAATCAATGGGAAAATATGAAGCTTTTAAAACAGCTTCTTTGCTATGTATCAGGTAATATTTTTAAAAATAACTTTATATGCGAGTTCTGGGCATTTTCCTCTTCCTTTTCTTACTCCCAGAGACCCTCACTCTTTCAAAGAGTCATGATCTCTTATTCTTTAAGTATTGGTTTCTCTCTCTCTCTCTCTCTCTCTCTCTCTCTCTCTCTCTCTCTCTCTCTCACACACACACACACACACACACACATGCCCAACAACATAACTTCCTGAGTTCCTTGAATGTTGCTTATATATATACATATTTAAGACAGACCATATTTTGGGATCACATCACATATTAGTTCAGTGTTCCTCAACCTTACAAATGCTGTGACCCTGTCATATAGTTCCTCATGTTTTGACGACCCCCAACCATAAAGTTATTTTTATTGCTATTTCATAACTATAATTTTGCTACTGTGATGAATCATAATGCAAATATATGTGTTTTCTGATTGTTTTAGGGGAGCCCTGTGTAAAGGTCAATGGAGTCATAAAGAGGTCATGATCCCCAGGTTGAGAACCACTACATTAAATAGTTTGTGCTTGCGGTAGACATTTTCTCCATCTCATTAACTGCCTGTAGATCTTCATTTAAGGGTGGGGTCTTGTGCAATTTCACACATCCATATTAGTATAACAACTGCTATTTTCCAGGTCTTGTTTAGACAAAGATATTGTGTGGGGAGACAGTAGTTCAGCAAATGCTTGTATACTCCTTTTATCTGCTCTGCCTCAAAGCTTCCTAAGCTTTGGTAGAGATATTATATTGTAGATATATCAGTTGCTTTGGTTGCCCCAGGATTACCTGTTGTCTTCTTTTGACTATTTCTGTCTTTTTGTGATAGTCTCAGTCTGTCAAAACAAAAATAAACAAAACAAAACAAAAATCCCCAAACAAAGAACAACAACAACAACAACAACAACAACAACAACAAAGGCCGGCCTTCTTTGATGAGAAATAAAAGTTAGAATTATCTGCAAATATAAGGTTAAATATTAAGAATGTAGATAGGTCTAGGGATGTGAGAGTAGTAGTGTTCAAAGACGCAAAACAGGAACAATAGGACAGTCTGAAGGGTTAGGGAAATGGGGGAAGAATGAGTCCTTGAGAGTGTAATGACACGATACAGTTATTACAAAGGGAGGAATCTGAAGAAAAGGAGATGAGGGACTTATTTAGATGGTGGTACTGGGGACAATACAGAGGAACAGGAAAAGAGAAGGGATAAATAGCCTTAAGAATATTTTTAATAATGATAATCATAGGGAATCACAATGTTACTTATAGTTGCATATATATATATATAATTATTCCCCTTGAGCTGACAATGTGGTCCTCAAAACCATGTATTATCTAACAAAACTCCCCAGTGCCAGGCATGGGAAACCTCATTTCTAACTGGGCAAAGAAGTCCAAGACGTTTCCACTCCCAATGTATAGTCTATTGTCATAACCCTTGGTTCCCTACCAGAAATTGAATGCAAGACTATTGCCAAGGACAGCACCCTTCAGAGTATTTTGTGGGTATAAAGCTAGAACTAACCTGGAAGTCTCCTTAAGGTTAGCTCGGGTGGTACTTACAGGAGCTAGACAAGATGCCTGGAGAGGAAAACAATTGATAGCTGTAATGTCTACAAACCAAAATGATGACCAGATCGATAAACTATTCCGAAAAGTGCAGTAGTAACACATCCTGGACGTTATCATCAGTTGTTCTGGACTTGTGGCTCACTCAGTAGAATGGTGTCTATTCCTAACACCAGAAGTCTAGGCACAAAGCTAGATCCACAAAGGAAGCCTTCAGAAAGGAACTGGTTTAAGACAATAGAATTATTCCAAACAGAATTATTCTAAAACATATTTCAATCAGACACATGTACCTTCTCATCATAATCTGGAGGGAGAACTTTGTTTGTGAAGTATCTTCAGCAGTTTGATGACCAAAATCTTCTTATTTCAAAAGCATTCTTGTATACATAGAGATGCAAAGTGAAGCTGGGCATGGTCTTCTGAAGAAGGACGAAGTGATCAACCATTTGGTTTACTGGTTAAATTGATAATAATGTGGCTAATGTTATTACACGAACCTCTGGTTTTCAACAAAATGAAAAAAAAATGCTTTCTGGAATCTTATTTTTAAAATTTAGAAATTAATTTCTACAGTGAGATACATGGCTTCTGACTGCCTTCTGACTGTACAAATCTGCATTTATTATGCTTTAGTGCTTTTGCTGGACTCCTCTTTCTCCTCAGATTATAAGCAATTCTACTTTTATAAAGCACTGTTTTGGGCTTTAATCCGTATGATAAGAATTGGACACACTGCCTTGAGATAAAATATGTAGGAAATAGTGGACCTAGGGAGTTTATAATGAAGTGAAATTATAAATCTATTTTGATTATTATTCTGATTCTTCTAAGACGATTACTTTAACATTTTTCCCATAAAATTCAGATAATTTACAGGTGAGCTATATAAGTATGCACAATTTTTGGTATGTTTTTGGCAAAAATATTTTTAAATAAATAAATCTCATATTTCATCAAAGAAAGGACAGATATTCTGGAGAATTTGACTCTAAGTTATTATTTTAAGGTGTTTGTTATAGTTTTTCTTATTTATTTGTTTCATTTGCTTTGTTATTTTCATTTCTCCTCTTCCTCTGAGCTTTTACATCTTCTCATTATATGAGATTGGCTTCAAGTCCATGACAATCCTCTTGACTCTGGCTCTTGAGAGTTGGTATTACAATCGTAAGTCATGACACATAGCTGCATTTATAGTTTTTAAATGAATATCACAAACATATTAACAATACCATGTACTACTACTGATTTGGTTCAATTCTAAGGATGAAAAAATGTTTTACCATACATAAATTGATACATTTATTAGAATACATAGAATTAAAAACAAAAATTACACCATCTTCTCAACAGAAACTTTTTTTCAAGCACTGGGGAAAGTACAAATAAAATGCCTATCTCGATTTAATAAATATTCTATAGGCCAAAGCTACAGTCAATATAACAAAGACACATCTCCACCATTTTTATAGCAGTCTTATTTATAATAGCCAGAAGCTGGAAAGAACCCAGATGTCCTTCAACAGAGGAATGGATACAGAAACTGTGGTACATTTACACAATGGAGTACTACTCAGCTATTAAAAGCAATGACTTCATGAAATTCCTAGGCAAATGGATAGAACTAGAAGCCATCATCCTGAGTGAGGTAACCCAGTCACAAAAGAACACACAGGGTATGCACTAACTGATAAGCAGATACAAGGCCAAAAAGGCTCAGAATACTCAAGAAACAATTCACAGACCTTATAAATCTCAAAAAGAAGGAAGGCCAGAAGGTGGATGCCTCAGTCCTTCTTACAAGAGAGAACAAAACACTCACTGGAGGAAATAAAGGGACAAATAGAGGAGCAGGGATTGAAGTAAAGATAAACCAGAGACTGCCTCACCTGGGGATCCATCCCATATTCAGCCACTAAACCCAAACACTATTGCTGATATCAAGAAATGCTTAATGTCAGGAGCCTGATATGGATGCCTCCTCAGAGGCTCTGCCAGAGCCATACTGATACAGTTGAGGATCCTTGCAGGTAACCATCTGACTGAACATAGGGACCCCAATGAAGGAGCTAGAGAAAGGACTGAAGGAGCTGAAAGAATTTGGAACCTCATGGAAATGACAACATTATCAACCAACCAAACCCTTCAGAGCTCCCAGGGACTAAAACACCAAGCAGTGAGTATGTATGGAGAGACCCATGGCTCCAGTTACATATGTAGCTGAGAATAACATTCTCTGGCATCAATGGTAGGAAAGAGGTTTGGTCCAGTGAAGGCTTGTTTTTCCAGTGTAAGGGAATTCCAAAAAGCTGAGGTGGGAGAGGGACTGCCTTCCTGGAGGCAAGGGGAGGGGGAGGGGGATGGTAGTGGTGGGGATGGGGATAACATTTAAAATATAAATACAGACAGTATCCAATAAAAGAGGGAAAGAGATTACAAAGATAAAAATATATGGTTCAATGATACTGTCATTAAAAGCTAGGTGGGTGTGACAGGCACATTTTCTTTCTCTATTTCCAGTCACCCAAGGAAAGACTTTCATGTTAGTATTACTGAATCCTTTTTGTCTTTCTCAAGCCTTCTCAACAGTTCCACAAAGACAAAGAAGAGCTTTGGGGCTTCTGAGAAGAGATTCAATGACATTAATTCAATATTTGTGGATTCATTTCAATATTAAGTCCTATGTGGAATAAAATCAAGAGTCTCTCCTAAAATCAGGATGAGGCAAGTGCTTCTTTCCTTTCTGGTTTCCATTAGCACAGTGCTTAACAAGCAATCAGGTGATAAGTCAAGAGCCGAAAACAGGAGAAACACAACCACTCTGAGTATGCCAGAGTATTTTTCCATGGAGATATGTGGCCTACGAGACTCACAAACATCCTTCTGATTTTAGAGAAATACTGTTGATTTTTCCTCATATAGGAGAAATTAAGTTTATTTGTTTGTTCCATGGTCTTGTGGCTCAGTGGAATAGACTACTACATTTCTGATAGAAGATGTAAAATCAAGTAGGAAACTCTAGAGACAAACACGAAGCAGTAAGTTATTTCCCATTTTTAAAGTTTCTTGGCTGAGGTCTACAATTTCCCAATTCATAAAATTTCTTAAATTTTGAGATTGAATATTCACACTTAAGATAACCAGAGACAGAATGGAAGTCACATTCTACTTGAGAAGCCAAGTGAGATTGTTAATGTAAATGCCTGTAGTACAAATTCATGACCTGTGTGTTTTACATACTCTATATACAACACACAGGCTCCATCCTCAAACATTGGCAGTTCATATGGAGAATAAGGACCCTCTGGGGGAGCTGGTCTTATTATATCTTTGACTTCGTCTCTTAGAAATTACATTATATTTTCCTACCCACAGTTTTAATTTTGATTCCAATTTGACTCTTTGGTGGTGAATGTCCACTATTTTTCAGATCATGTCATTTTTGCCATTTAATTCTAAGCCATTTAATTTTAAGAACATAGATGTTTTGACTCATTATATTTTTACAGGATAGTCACAAATAATATGAAATACCTTGGTATGACTTGAAACAAGCAAGTGAGAGACCTGAATAAGAAAATCTTCAAGTCTCTGAAGAAAAAAATTGAAGATTTCAGAAGATGAAAATATCTCCCAAGCTCATGGATTGGCAGGATTACTATAGTAAAAATCACCATCTCGCCAAAATCTACAGATTTAATGCAATCTGCATCAAAATTCTGAATCAATTCTTCATAGAGTTAGAGAGAGCAATTTGCAAATTCATTTGAAATAACAAAAAACCCATGATAGTGAAAAGTATTCTTTCTCAACAATAAAAGAACTTCTGACGAAATCACCATTCATGACCTCTAGCTGTATTGGGAGATGAACTGGAATGTATTGTATGGTAGAAAAATAAATAAAAAACCAAACAAAAAAACTATCTAAAAGTAAAAGAATCACAAGCAACTAAGGAATGTGGAGAAAAGCAGAAAAAGTCTTCTCCAGGGAAAAGAACACAGAGTGGTTATTATGTATACCTCTATCTCTCTATATATATCTATATCATCTATATATATCTATATCTCCAATATATATATATAAGATCTTATATGTGAATATGTATATGTATATATAAGATTATGTAAGTGTGTGTGTATGTATGTATGTATATATACAATCAGAAAGAAAAGAGAGGGAAAGTAACTATACTGAAAATGTTGCTGATAAAGGAATGAAGAGAAAGGGGGAAATTATGTCTGGAATAGAATTACAAGTAGAGAAAGGAAAGTTTATCTCAGAAAGAAATGGGATTCAAGACAATGTTCTTGTAGGCCATGTAAAAAATTGAGCCTTACCATGTATTATATGGAAAGTCATTGGAAGTTTTGAGCAGGTGATTTTACTCTAATTCGGGCATCAGCAAATTGTCTCCTTTCCAAACATAATTTTAAGTTGAAAAATGTTATATTTTACTTCCAGAATCTTGAATTTTGGTTTTCTTAGATGCATTGGTTGTTGCTTTTGCTCCAAATTTAAAAGTTTACTTCTGGGCTGGAGAGATGGCTCAGCGGTTAATAGCGGTCTGCTGTTCCAGAGGTCCTGAGTTCAATTCCCAGCAAATACATGGTGGCTCCCAAGATCTGAATTGAGATCTGATGTCCTCTTCTAGTGTGTCTGAAGACAGCTACAGTGTACTTAAATAGGATAAATAAATAAATCTTTTTTAAAAAAGTATACTCCTACTGAAATAGAGGTAATTGTCCTTTGTATGTCGTTTGCTGGGTACCTTAACTGATGACAACCCATTAGCAGTATATGTGGCTTTATCATTTAAATGGGTCTTAATATTGTCATGGTGCACTGGAGAAAGCCTCCACATACCTTCATTCCTACAGCTTCTTAGTTAATGGATAAGGGCGATTTCATGCACTCCTGCAGCTATTACCTATTGCTTGGCAGGGAGATTGCTATGTTTTAACTGTTATTTCATAAATTGTCTATCTCATATTATTCCCCCATTTTCACCCTTATTTCAGAGGAGTGGTCTGCCTCCATTAGGAGACATAAGAAGTTGGGACATCATTTGTCTCTGCCCAAGCCCTGTTCAGTTACTGCCTTCTTACCAAAGGTGAACAAGTTAAAGCAAAGAGGTTAACACCACCGAGATTCTTCTAGCCAACCTTATCTTTAGCAGCCATTAAGTACATATTGTCCCGGTGAAATGCCCCTTATTATCTCCTGAAAGCAATAATTCTCAAGTGCACCATGGCTGTACTGTTGTCAAGCAACTACTGGTAGCTTGCTTCTTGATTCCTTGAACTCAATCAGTTCTTTTCTGGCGTCCCTGAAGTGTCCTGCCAGGTGGCCTTTGGTACTTCTTCAGAGAGAAGCCTTCTAGCAAGGAAGAGTTGATACATCTGGGCATCATAGGATGAAAAGGCTTGTAACACAGCATATACAAGCTGTTAACTAGTAACTCTGTTGATGCTGAAAGGTAATGACTTACATATACTCAATTATACAGTAGAAATAGTGAAAAATATAATTCATGAGAAACACAAATGAAAAATATAGTGGATGCTTACAGGGGACTGTAACTCCAGTTCTGGTTGGGAGAGGGAGGATCTTCATGAGGCAATGGGAAGGGGAGGGAGAATGGGATTGGGGGAAAGGGGATAACATTTGAAATGTAAATACAGAGAATATCCAAAAAAAAATGCCTCTGGCTTGTTCAGGGTCTTACACTGAAACATGTATACACACACACACACACACACACTCACACACACACATGTACACACACACACTGGCTAAAAATTTGGAAAATATATGGCAAACACTGTATGTCAAATGGAAATTTCTGCATCATATATACTACACTACATATAATTTTACAAGAGTACATAGATGTAAAATTTAATTTCACTGTAAAATTAATATGAAAACAACATAGATGCAAAATACATTCATAACTGTTTTATTCAACTCGTAGCTTTCAATTATTATTTGCAGTTCAGAGGGATTATTTTCAGTCTCTGACTATATGAATACATAGGTATGTTTGCACACTCAGCTTTCTGTGTAAATGTGTATATATATATATATCAAATATATATTTATCATGTCAATTTATGAGTATGTTTCACAAATGACATAATTTAAGTAACATCCTCTCTATGTTACATAAACAAGGAGGTTTAATCTACAGCGTAATATAAAAACTGACATTGAAATTTTCTTATGATTATTGCTTACTTTCTTCTTAGATTCATAATGTTCAAAATTGTTCATGATATGACAGTATAAAATATATAATATTCATATATTTGGAGTGCAGAAATCATGTGGCTGTGGCTGTTTATTTCTTGCAAATACCGTCATCAAGTAAATTGCTCTTTCTGCACAGCTAGCTGGAATTAGAATATTCCATGTGAATCACTAATGGGATAAGGTCAACATTTGTGAGTGATCCGAATAATTCATTTCTGAATTAGGAAAATATTTGTGAGGTAGAATGAATTTCATAATGCAAGTCACTTCTCTGGAAATAGTGAATTAACGTTAGCAAACTCATAGCATTCCTTTAGAGGATCATAGTTCATGGTTTACATTTTCTTAATTTTATTGCCTTTTCAGAGAGTATTAATGATATTGACTTTATTTTATATAGAGAGAAACTAAAATACAAAATTATTGTTTCTATTTTACTTAAAAGTAAAGTATTATTTGGACATTGAAAATGTCCCCTAAAATGTGACGTCCGTTGAAATATTATGATTCTTTTTCCAGATGAACACTTGCTGCATTTCAATATGGCTTCCCCTTGTCCCCAAGGGAACTTGTTAGACAAAAATTCAGGTTTCATTTTAAAAATAGCTCCACTAAAGATATTCTGTTCACCAGCCCACTCATACCTGCTCCATATGACAATGCTTTCTCAGTGGCTGGGATTCTGTGACTTACACAACAGATTTCCTTCCCGATTAGCTTAGTCTCATCATCAGTTGGCCAACTGACTTTATCCAAGTAGTGAATCCATGTGAAGAGGGACTTTGGAATTTCATTTTCATAATGTTGCGATATTTACATCATGAGTTATACTTTGAGGGTTATGAAGCTACAGGGCTACACAGATATTTTAAAATGCTGTCTTGCTGATAGTACAAACACTTGGCAATAAGACTCGATTTTAGAGACAGTTCATTCATAAGTACCTCAAAAATGTAAAACAAACAGCAACTACTTATTATTATTATGTGAAGGAACTGATAAGATGCTAAAACCGGTTCAAAGCCACTTTTGAAGGGCAGATGCTTGACAAGATTGAAGGAATGGTTTGTATTAGGTTGTTTTAAGTTAGTTCTGTCACTAGAGAGATGTAAAAAGAACCTACTCAGTGAAATGCATAAGGTGTTCACATTGCAGAAACAGAATTGCTAGAGGGTCTGTGACACCATTTGAAATGTCACCTTGAAAGGTAGTATAATCAGATAATTCTTTTCTATGTAGAGATAAATTTGTGATTTAAGTCATCTTGGGGTAGGTTTCAGAGAAATACCTGCTGAGATCTAATTTTTAAAGCATCACAGAAATTTACATAAAACAGTGTTTTAAAAATGATGGATGAAGCTTAATGCGCGTATCTTCCTCTTTGTTTTTCCCTTTTCTAGACAGGGTTTCTCTGCGTAGCTCTGACTGTCCTGGAACTCACTTTGTAGACCAGGCTGGTCTCATCTCTG
Organism: Micromys minutus; assembly: GCF_963924665.1. Classification (NCBI taxonomy): domain Eukaryota; kingdom Metazoa; phylum Chordata; class Mammalia; order Rodentia; family Muridae; genus Micromys; species Micromys minutus. The sequence goes on along the minus strand of NC_137966.1, from coordinate 4,652,170 downwards.
TAGTGCAGTGATTAAAGGAATGTACCACATCACAGTCTGGCTGGAAATTCCCAATTAAATGTTTTTATTACTTTAAATATCACAAGTTTCTTCACATGTCACATAGTACCTAATGGTTTTTCAATATGTTTTTAAAGATATATTCACTTTTATTTACATGGACATTACAGCTGTCTTCAGACATACACCATTAGAGTTCATGGGATCCCATTATAGATAGTTGTGAGCCGCCATGTAGTTGCTAGGACCTCTGGAAAAGCATCTCTCCAGATCGAAATATTTTAGTGTAATTAACATTTCTAACATTTAATAGTACATTTTGTCAAACATGAATTGGATTTTTTGTGTGATGTAACTACTCTTTAGTTACCAATGCTCCTATAAGTAATCCCAATAAACTCACATGCACTAGGCTAGATCTTAGTAGATTCATTTCTATGATCTGCCTTTAGGTCTCTCTAGGGTGAACAGACAATTTTCACAGCTCACCCGAAAGCCATGCAAAAGATATCTGCAATATAAACAAATAAACAAACCAAAATAATAATGCACCAACGTTAACCCTTAACTGACCCACGAGGCCTCAATGATGTAAGTTTTAGTAAACTCTGTAATCTCCTTTCTTCTCTGAGTGTATGTGATTGCTGGGGTGTGTGACTCTATTAAAGCATCCCAGTTAACTGAGGAGAGGCAGCAGCATGTGATAGGCAATAGTGACATCTTAATAATATTGTTTTAACCAATGAGCTTGGTTAAGCGTTGGCTATCTTTCAATTTTCTATGTGCTCAGTTCTTTGTTAATGCTTTTTATATAGTAAATAACTCTAACCTCTTTGTTTAAGATTACCTCCAGGTTTTATATTTTGTCTGCTAGCTATTTTAGCTGAGACGGATTTTTTTCATTATTCATTTCTTGACTTCTATTTCATGTAAATTAATATTGGTAAGCGAGAAGACTGTTACTTTAGTATATTCATTTTACAATGAAATGTGTGGATTTATGAGTTCTGATAGCTTTCCAGTCAATTCTGTGTGGTTTTTATTTTCTGCAAATAGGTACAATTTTACTTCTTCTTTACTCCTTCTCCTTCTCTTCCTCTTCCTCCTCTTCCTTTTCTTACCAATGTTAGAGACCTTTTATTCTTTTCTTTTGACAGATTCTCTGAATAGGACATCCAAGACCATGTGAAATAAAGGGGTGAGACTGTTCATTCTTGTTCTTTTCCAGATCTCAAAGAGAAGTCTCTCAGATCTTTTATATCTGAAATGTTAGTTGTCTGGTTTAGTAAAAATGCCCCTTTATTGTACTGTTGTGTTCTCCTACACATAATTCACCATTTTCTTCATCGATAGATGGTGAATTTTACCAAATACCTTTATTTATTTCCTGGCATGATGCCCTTCTTTCTATTGTTCATGTATAATATTTATTGACTTTTGCTATAGAGTACTGCAGTTTATTCATGTACCCCTTTTCCTGAATATAAGAAAATAACTTATTTATGACCATAGTTCAAGCTGTGTAAATAATTCATGGCCCTTACAACATTTTAGTGTGTTTTTTGAAGGAAATAAAGTGTTATCTCAGGGGCCCTACTACTAATATCTGGGTGTCTATGTCTTCACATTCTTAAGTTTATAGTTCATTTGCAAATGAATATGAGTGTAGTTTTGTACGTGTTTGTGTGTGTGTGTATGTATGCGGTTTATGTATAAAGATATATAGCAGTAAATATTTATTCTACCTTAGCTTTCATTTCATAAATTGAATTATTTTTTTTCAAACCTTGGATAATGATACACATGAAGCACCACAATGCTTTTAGCTATACCTTCGTTGTGGTTATGCAAAAACTATTTTGACATCTGACTTAAGTTCTGCATAATGCTTGATGTTGGAAGAAAAACTAGTACTCATGACATTCACCAGCATCTCTGCCTTAAGCTTTTATTGTCTCTAGTAAATGTTCTCATTAGTAGCACCTTTAAGAATAAGGCATTACTAATGAAAGTGGGTTCTCATTTTTTTGTGTGTTTTGAATCGTTTTAAGACTGAGTTTCTGTGTAGTCCTGGCTGTCCAGAAACTTGCTCTGTAGACCAAGCGAACCTTGAACTCACAGAGAGTCTCCAGCTTCTGCCTCCTAAGTTCTGGGATATTATACATGCACCACCACCACCTGGCATAAAAGTGATTTTAGTTTACTCTAAAATTGTCAAATGTACTGTATAAAAATATTCAGTATGTTTTATATATACTGAATATATATATATATATATATATATATATATATATATATATATATATATATATATATATATATATATATATATATTATATTCAATGCATGATGAACTAGTTGCCATTTTAATGCTATCTTATCTACAATACCACTAATGGTTAAATTACTGGCTAGCTGATAAAATGACTTCTCAAGAAGGAACAAGTATATATGATAAAAAATTCAGAGTACCACCGAATGTCAGAGAGCTATTGGTGAATGCTGTGCAAGTCTAGCTTTTCTACCTTTTTTTTTTTTTTTACAAATCATATGTATTTTATACTACTTTATATATAAAAGATGATGCATCTGCCAAATTCAAAGACAACCTGCAGAGAAACCAAGAGAATATTTAATAACATTTGTGAGCAATGAGGCATGAATGATCAAATGAAGGTCTTCTCAGGCAGCTATTGATTATTCCATCATGGTAGATAACTTCAAACACCACACACAATCTTTTGAACATTACCTTTATCTCCTGACACTCCTATCTATCACCTGAAAAGAATTGCGTTTCTTGACCTTCCAATACAGGCAAACACGTGTTGTCTTCTTTATTGATTTTTTTGGTAATACATTCTCCATGGATAAATGAGACTAATGAATTAAAATTATAGTTGTAGGAGTCTCAAAAATGACATCAAAACTTTCTTATTCTTAATATTGGAGAAAATGTCCAGTTCTTATGGAAAAGACTTTCATAACACAACTCAATTTATATTGAAGCTATTTGATTTTAGATTCTTAAATTTATTTATGGAGTAAAATTTGAAATCTCTTTTTGAACATTCCATAGACTGATAATTTTTTGATAATTATACCTTAGATTACTTGCTTGTAGGACTTTTGCAAATGAATACTCAAGTTACTGCTGAAACAACAGACTAAACTATATTATGATAAACAATAACAATTAAGGTATGGTAACTATCTTCAAAAATGAAGTAACAGAAAGAACAATTATTATTTTTTAAGATTTGTTTTCATGCATGCGTGTACATGTGTGTGCGCACATACTTGCGTGCATGTATCTGTGCATGTGTGTGTACCTGCCTGTGAATGTGTGTGTGTGTGTGTGTGTGTGTGTGTGTGTGTGTGTGTGTGTGTGTACTTGGGGGAGATGTCCCAGTACCTGTACAAGGACACAATAGGCTGGTAGATACCCTGGGGTATCTACCTGGTATCTGCCTGATGCTCCCACTGGTAATCAAATTCAGGTTCTTCATGAAAGCAGGATGTGCTCTACACTGTTGACACCCCTAAAAGAAATTTAATTGAAATCAGAAAGATATTTTATAAGCATAAACTTCTTTCATACTGATCATGGTTTTAAATCGGCCCACCAATTTAGCACAGCTATTACATCTGTTTTTAAAAATACAACCAATTAAAAAAAATCAATTGATTTGGAAGGGAAATTTTTATTAAGACAAAAATAATGAAAATACAGATAAATGAGGGTTGAAGAGTAGCTTTCACTGGTATTTGCTTTCTAACTTGGGCGTCTGTTGATATCCTGAGGGTGTGCATTTGCTTCATATGATACAAGATAAGCAATGCATGCAATGCCTTTACACTGCTTAATATCATGTCTCTTCAGACAGCTGCTTTCTTGGGTTCACAGCTCTGCACGTATTTCTTCCAGCTGCTGAAGCCAATGGAAGCACAAGCAGTAACCATCTTAAATTAATCTAAAAGGTCAGTAGGTATCCAATTCAGCTGTATTTTCTTCATGGTTACTTACTGCATACCAGAATTTAAAAAGAGCGGTGCACTTAGTTTAAACAGAAGAGAAAATGCTTTGTAAAATTTTGAGACTAGGTAAGCAAGACCCTGCATGCATAAGTGAATTGCTAATGTATTTGTTCAGAGAGCTTTTGATTTATGATATAGTCACTGATATAAAGTAATAAATCAATAGAAATATTTTCCTTGTGTGCACATTGATTTATTGCAGCATTATATTTTTTACAACATTTACATACTGTATTATAGGTTAACCTGTAGCAATCAACATTTTTCTATAGAATTTTTAGCCTGGTATAATTTACCAGTACATTTTAGAAAGATTAATAAAACAGTATTTTCTGATTATACAGCACTCTTACAGCTGAAGGTTTCAAGATTCACATTCTACTCATTGCCATGGCAACCATGTAACTTGGTTTTCTGGAAACTAAATGTGACAAAGGAAACCACAGAGTACACATGGACAATGCATGGCCCCAGCCACATACGTAGCAGAGGATGGGATTGTCTGCCATCAGTGGTAGGAGAGACCCTTGGTCCTGTGAAGCCTCCAGGCTCCTATAGGGGAATGCTAGGGCAGAGAGGAGGGAGTGGGAATAGCAGTTTCTGGAGGGGAAACTGGGAAAGGAGATAACATTTGAAATGTAAATAAATGAAATATCCAATTAAAAATGAAATATGTCTTGAGACAGGATCTTTCTCTGATCATTCAGGATCAGAAAGAAAGCTCAGTGGGTGAAGGTACCACTGATTGATTGAATACAAATAGATAAACTGAAAATGGTAACTGTAAAACTAAATGAAAATAAAGAAAACAATAATTCCAGGTATAGGATTGAGAGGAGGTAAATTCTTTTTTAAAGTTTACTCTTATCTTTCCTTATAAAAGTATATTTTTGTCTGCCATAATTATGAAAGAAGGTGGATGAGTATTCGTATTTGAAAAAAATTGCATTTTCTTCTCAATGTTACGTAAATATGTTAGTCAATACTTCCTTTCTGACATAAGATGATAGAAGTACAAATTTCCACAATATAAGCTTCTCAGATTTAAAAAAAAAAAGGAAATTTCAAGCAAAGTTTTAGATTCTTGCTTGTTATCAGGACAGCTTTATCTTATATACTCTCTATAGGTATATATATATATATATACCTATATATATATATTCTTTAAGGAAACTCCAAATCATGAACAGGTTATAGTGGAGGGCTAGAGATGTCTTGGCAGTTCAGAGCATTTGCTACCCCTGTAAAGGACTCAGGTTCAGTATCCAGCATCTTCGTGGGCATTCAAAACCACATGAAACTCCAGCACCAGGGCATTGAATCACTCTCTGGACATTAACAGTCACAGTATACACAGATATACATGGGAGAAAATGCTCATGTAGAATAAAATTGAAAATTATATTTATAAAAGGTGATAGTGTTAAGACTTATAAAGAAAATTCCAGATATTTGGTATAAAAAGACAAGGTGTGTATTTGATGTTTATAGAAAGCATGGCATTAAGACTAGATTTTTCAACTGTAAGTGAAGTTCCTTAAAGTTTCAGAAATTCTCACTTCCACCGACACCTCCTTGTAAGCTGAAGAAAACCATGGACTTTTCTGCAATAAAAAGCATGTGGGGAACCGCACACAAGGCAATTGTTGTTTGTTCCTACTCCTGATAAACACGTTCCGTTCTCTACTTCTGTCTTCAAACAAGGAGACATAGTCACCAGCAAATATCACAGCCTTGGGCATCCCCTGCTCCTCCTTCCTCTTCCTTGAACTTTCTATCTACATTTCCTTATCACTGTTCAAGACGCCTGCTCATGTTATATAGCGTTCTTTTGCTTCTCAATGTGCGCATGCCCAATGAGCAGCTGAAAGGTTTAGTATTCTGTCCTTCAGAGATTTCTTTTCATGGTTCCTGCTGTCTATATATGATTTCTTGAGTGAGGGATTTTGTTACATTTTTTAAAGTTTATTTAATCATTTTTCTTACAGTCCAGCTTTTTATACCCCTCCTCTAACAGTTCCCCATCCCACACATCCTCCCATCACCCCTGTATCCCCGAGGATGGCCCACCTCCCCACCTCCTACTCTAGACTCCCTGGGGCTTTCAGTCTCTTGAGGGTTAGGTGCATCTTCTCTGACTGAACCCAGACCAGGTAGTCCTCTGCTGTATATGTGTTGGGGGGATCATATCCGTTGGGGTAGGCTGCCTGGTTGGTGATACAGTGTCTGGGAGACAGTGGGGGTCCAGGTTAATTGAGACTTCTGGTCCTGTTACAGGGTTGCCCTCCTTTTCAGCTTCCTCCAGCTCGTCTCTAATTCAACTACAGCATCTTTGGTTCATTGGTTGGGTCTACTATGACTCATACAGCTGCTTGTTGGCTCTTTTGGAGGGCAGTAATGTTAGGTCCCATTTTGTGAGCTCTTCATAGCCTCTGTAATAGTTGAAATGTCACCTATATGTGATATAGTTTCATTATTCAATAATTTTAAGATATTAGTATTTCTTGAACAATGACCAAAATTAATTTTGTCCAGGTTTATCCTTCAGAGAAACTCAATAGTCTGTAAACTGTCACTCTTTATCAACAATTTTATCATTTTCACCCTTGATTACTGCTAAAGCACTTTATATTTTTATGAATTTGTCTAGACAGGCGTTTCTAATAATTAAAACATCCACATGACATATTTTTGGTGGACTTTTCACATTTAGCACCACATTTTCTGTGTTTATTAATCTTAATACATATACCTGAGTGCCATACACATTATTATTATTATTATTATTATTATTATTATTATTACTGTTATTATTATTATTATTATTTAATCCTTTTTTATACTACAGTCATTGTCGCCCTCCAGGTCCACCTTAGTCTGTTTCTTATTCTTTCCCTCCTCTTCATCTCCAAGAGGATGTCCCCACAGTTCCCACCCCACCAGACCTCCCCACTTTCTAGAGCCTGTACCATATTTCCATTACCTCTACATCTGTGAGTAGACATTGTTCTATGTGTACATTTTGGCTGTTATTAATAATGCTACTTTTATCATATATGTACACTTTAGGATTAATAGAGATTTGCATTTTTTCTGAGAACTCACCTTACAAAGGGTACAATTATTGATTAATGGAGAGACTTTATCACATTATGTTTGGAAGTTTACATTTCTTCCAGCTGTATTAGCTGTGATTTTTCCATGTGCTCTCCTATACTAATCAATACTTTTTATTTGATTTAGTCATTCTAGGGAATATTTTTATGTTTCCTGGTGATTATTGGTGGTAGAAATCTTTATGTGCAATTGGTTATTTATGTATCATCTTTGTGGAAATATATATTTAAGCATTTGTCCACGTTCAAGTGGGGTTGCAAGATTTTAATTGTTGGGTATTGAGAGTGTAGCTATCCTCTCCTTACACAAAATCTCTTGTTACTCCATTTCTTGTTTCCTTTTCTATTGGTTGCTTGCTTTCTAAAGTATGTAGAGCTCAAATTGTCACATGCAAGCAGTTGACATGAACAGAAGGACATTTGTTTCCATAGCACCCATGGAAGTTGCATAACATAGTCCCTTAGTGGCTGCCCTCATCCCTCCTGACTTTACAAGATTCAACACTTTTAGCTACAAGTTTTCAGCTTTATTTTTGTTGACTGAGATTCAGCTTCATTCTCAAATATAGTCAGATGTTTTTCTCATGAGGCTAAAGTATTGGCTTTTCTTCTTTCAAATAGTTTATGAACTGAATTTTCCTGTGTAGCAGTGGGTCAGATTCTCTACCTCCCCCCAACCCCCCTTCGTCATTCTACATGCTGATAGACTGATGGAAACATGTGTGGTTTTTGGAAACCTGAAACATCACAGGTCAGAAGCCAAATTCATTTCGAGTTATCACTGGCACACAAAACAGGCGTTCACTGCTCACCTTTGTGTTTGACTATTGCTTTATGACGATTAGGTAGATCATTATTCGAATGTACAAACATCATCTTCCACCAACATGACAGCCAAGAATGCCATAGAAAGCATCTTATTCCTGTAACAGAAGTTGGCCTACTTTGATATAACTTACCCACCCAGTGCTTCTCACCATATGATTTGCCAAAGTGTCTTGATCTACTACTCTCTTTGTTAAGATACTATAAAAACGTCGTCAAACTATTACCACCGTCTTACGTGGTATTATGGTGAACTAAGTCTGTGATATGAAGTCATTTATATATGACTTCAGAATTAAATATTTCTTATTCCCTTTGAGGTAAGAGCTGTGTTTTTAAAAATTGTTTTGATATACAATTATTTCTTTCTTACAGCCCTTTGAAACATAATTGTCTTTAATTAAAAATAAAATTCACCCACATGTTTTCTTGGTGGTTCCACATTCTTGGCTCTACCTAAGAGTCCAGATTAATTCACCTATGCAATGCTCCACACATTCAGGATTGCTCCTGTTTAAGTCCCTGAGCTCTCTGGCATTCACTTCCATGTTTAGTTTGCTGATGGATTCTGGAGATATTTAGTTGAGAGTGTAAGGTTATTTTATCCTTTGGTACATAGCTATCCAGATGTACTACTACCTCTTAATGAAAACTCAATTATTGTTCATATTGTTCATCTTTGACGATTACATACATGTATGGAACAATGTGTGATCACACGCACTAGCACCCTTTTAACTCATCCCGTGCCCTCACTGACTTCCTAATACCAAGTTCACTTCTTTTAAATTTCTTCCCCTCACTCCAGTTTTCTTTCTGTAGTTATGCACAACTGCTGAGTTTTCCTGACTGTCACACATATTCCACATTACTGAGTGCTCATTGTAAAGTGCTAAGAAAAATTGACGAGTGAGCACTCAAACCTACAGGACGTATCTGTATCTCCCACTTGCAGGCCCAGGACACATGATGGAAAAAGAATGGGCCCTTTATAGAAAAGGTATTGGAACATTGTAGAAGCCTGACTTGTCAATGTATCCTTTAATCTGTATGCAAACACCATTTTATTTTACTTATGTTTTCTGTGAGTTTTATAAATAAGAAATATGACGTCTTCAACCTTGTTTTCATTTTTCAAATGTTTTTGGGCAGTTCATTCATTGCCTTTTGCTTTTTAATGGGTTTTTGAGTCAGTTTGTCAAGTTTTATAGAAAAGCTAGAACTTCGGATGGAACTATATTTAATATAGTCTATAGCTAAGGGCTGCCATTTCAAGGTATTATTGGCAGTGTGGTGAAGATAACTGGTATTTATTTTGTCACCATTCTCGGTAACAGAAGTCCAAGATATGGATTTCAACAAGATTGGCTTCTTCTGAAGCCTGTAACCTTGACTTAGAGATGGTTGTTTTCTTTTTCCCCTGTTCCTTCAACTGTATATCCCTTTATGTATGCATCTAAAATCATGTCCTTGTAAGAAATTTCCTCTGTTTATATTAGATTAGAGGTGCTGTAATAACTCCTTTTGAACATAATTACCTCTTTGAACATGTTCTTTCCAAGTTCAGTGATGTTGTGAGGTGCTGAGAGTTAGGGCATCAGCACAGATTTGTCAGTGTGAAATGATGGTATTCTTAGATGGTCTGTGAAATGATGGTATTCTTAGCTGGTCTCTCAGTGCTCTCTCCCCTTACCACACGCAGCAATTAAGCCTCACTGATTCACAGGTATCTGTAGTATTATTATAATTATTTTCAATAATGTCTTAGAACATATATTGATTATAAACTAATCACTTTAAACCAGGGTTCTTTTGCAGTGGTTATATTTGAAGGTTAATCTGTCCCTTTTTTATGGTAAATAAGCCTCCTGGTGGTTTGGTTTATATTCTAATGAAAGTGGATTTTACCTGTAATGATTTTCCAACAAAATTCTTTATTAGTTTTTCTTTTAATTAAATATTTTTTTCAAGTATTCCTTTGGAGATAACTTTGTTTTCTTACAGCCTACTTTTCTCCACTGGGAAGAAAACACATCTTTGAGCCAGGGATCTTGAGCTTTGAACAATAGTGGAATGGTTCTCCGTGTAGAACGTCTGGTTTGTAGTCCAGTCATAGCTTCTTTTGCCCCATTAGTGGACCTGACAAGACAATTAGGGATTCTTTAGTATCAGTGTTTTTGATCCCACAGATGTGTGTTGGTCTGAGCTTGGGATCGTTAATTCTGACCAGGAACTTCTTCAATTTTCTACAGTATACAATTTCTGAAGAGGAGGGAGGAATGGGAAATGTACTCACCCTTTGTCTCTTGAAAACACACACACATACATATTAAAAGATTGGATTGGTTAATTGGAAGAGAGAGAGCTTCATGTTTCTTGGCTACATCTGACATAAATGGAGTTTCCAGCATCTAACAGAGGAAGCAATTCATATTTGAATGTCAGAGAGGCTCACCATTCTGGGTGAGTATTAGATATTTTTTGATTAACTTCTTTATTTTATTCTATGGTCTAAGATCTTTGTCACAGAGACTTTCATTGTTTGCTTTTGGGCTGTTTTTGATTTTATTTATTTACAAGTGGAATTTGCCATGGTCTTCACGGCTCAGGACTGACTTGACTACAGTGATGGGGATTGAAGGAAGACATGGTAAACAGAAGAGCTGGGGACTAGGTGGAGAGTGAGGTCTAATGGAGCTTTTGCTAATATTGGTAGCAGGGTCTCTGAAGGGGAATATTCTCAGGCTGTAGTCACAGGGAGATAAAAGCTGTGGTTGGTATTTTATGCACACATTGTCAACATCGGTGCTCTGATCAGGAGGAGGCTCTGCCATTCCCATGGGTCTGGTGCATTGTTCTACTAGAAATGGCTATGCTCATGTCAAGAGTGCTCGTTCATAAACAGGGATGCTTGTTTCACAATAATTCTCTCCAGTTTCCTTAGTATTATGGATTGAATAAGAACGTCTCCCCATAGGCTCATGTATTTGAAGGCCTAGTCAGCAGAGACTGGCACTACTTGAGAAGGATTACAGGTGTGGCCTGTTGAAGTGGATGTGGCCTTGTTAGAGGAAGTTGGTTCATAGGTAGGTAGGCTTTGAAGTTTCAAAAGCCAAAGCTGGTCCCAATGTCTCTCTCTTCCCGCTGCCTGTGAATATGAATGTAGAACTCTCATCTGCCTGTGTGCCGCCATGCTTCCTCTCAGGATGGCAATAGACTGAATCTCTGAAACTATAATTAAGGCCCAGTTAAATGCTTTCCTTTATAAGAGTTACCATGGTCATGGTGTCTCTTAAAAGGAATAGAACACTGAATATAAGACACACTTGGAGCAGGTCTTCAGAGCTTGTCTATTTTACACTGCAGAACCGGCCACAGGAAGACATTTTTTTGAATGAGAATGAAGCCTAGCCTAGTTTACATTGTGCTGAGATGTTTCCACAATTCTCTTTCCCAGGGTTAGCCTTCAGGTTCTATTCACTATAATGAGCATAAAAGGTTAGAATGGGTTATTTTAGTAGAGGGGTATATATCTAATATTTTGTCCAATAGTTTTCTCTTTGTTCTTAAATCTCTTCTGAGAAGAGGCAAACCCCATGGGAATACCCTCACCACTTATGGAGAGTGTACAGTATTACCTAAAATGGTCACTGATGCCCCTTTGAAGCTATGATTTTGGCTTCAGTTCAAGTTTTTGTTTTGTTTTGATTTGTTTTGTTTTTTTCAGAATCCTATGAAGAACAATGTCAAGGTCACTAAATTAATGACTCTGTCAGGTGCCCTAGATTAAATCTGATTTTTCATAACACTGAATTGAACATGTCTACAGTATACATATCCTTGTGTTTTTGAACATGTGTTTATTGATCTTAAGCTGCATATGTTCTGAAGTGTGCTGCTGTCTTTCCTTTTGAACATATCAAAGAAGAAAATGTTTGGAGAGACACACCTTAAACCAAGCATGTTCAAGACAGTGCCTCCTCCCTCATATGCTTTTCTCTGTGAACATGAGTATAGGTTCCTCTTTTAAACTAGTCTTCAGAAATAAGAAAAGCCATTTGTATTAAAAATTCTACAGGGAAAATGACTGAACTTCATGATGATGGGTTGTTAGAATGTTGCTGATCAGGTCCAAATTCCTTTGGCATACTTTTAGTTATTTAAAAGCCATTCATTGACAACTTGTGTCTAGTCAAACACCATTGTGATTATCAGAATCATTAAAACATATTCTTAAAAAACCACTAGATTCCAACATTAACATATGTCATCATGTAGCATCTAAAACCTGTTTTTCCTACTTTGCTGTAACCAATACTCACCAATGGTCTTGGTAAATGCCTTAAATTTATTATTATTTTGTTTAATAACTAAGTGTCATCAATAGTGCTAATGAACAGACGGAATTATGAAAATTTTGGACACTGGGAATGATTAAAATATTTCAAACACAACATGTTTTATTTCAGCTATTTACTATTAACCATTCTTAGGAAGTACTACTAGCATATTCAAATACATATAAGAGTGAATCCACATGTGCTTGAACTCCGGATTCAATAATTATCATGAATTGTTTTGATTTTTAAACCATTATACTGACAAATTCATTTTGTCTCACTTTGTTGCTAAATCTTTAGAAAATCAATTTTGTAATTATAATTATTTTTCTTATTGTTTAAGCTCACCTTTAAAAAATTGCTATGTCTCAATACCTCGTTCTGCTGCATTTTTAGTTTCAACTAAAACCAAATATATACAGGGACATTACCTTATACACAAGAAAAAATTATCCTCAAACATTCTGTAGTAAAGTCAAGTATTTTAGGTCTCTCATAGTAAATTGACAACTCTCAAGTTTCAGTACATATTTTATGTGCCTTATAAAAATTAGTAGTAGCAGTGAAATAGTTATCAAATTATATAGGTAAGAATGAAAACTGAACTATTAAAATATTGTTGCAATTTTAGGTATAAGCTTATTTTATACATATATATATATGCATATATTAATTCTGTGAAACAAAGTGGTAAACATAACCTTGAGGATGTATTAGTACTTGACTAATAATTTATTAAATAATAAATTAAATTGTTGAATTATTAATGATAAGCATGTTTTAAATGTTAAATATCACAAACTTAAATAACGAACTAATGAAATTAAATTCAGTTTAAGAAACCGTGAGGCTTTTATTAGCTAACTTTGATAATGACATTTCTCCCATGAGTGAATTTAAATGAGTTGCATTGGGTGTTCAGTCATTAATCAAGTCTTTGTTTGTACTTTGAGAGTGTTTGGTGTTGTTCAGGTAGCCTTTCTCTAAATTGTCTGAGTTTTCCTATTTGCTTTTTGTGTTTTAGCTAATGAACACAAATCTTCACATATAGCGAATCAAGTTACTATTTGATTTCACAACACTAGCTTTTCACTACATATTAGATGTTTGATGAAAATTATTTTTATTTTTCTTGCCCAGATAATCAGTCCTCATCACAACAAAAAAGATAATTGTTGCTTTCTTCCTTTAGTCTGACGTTTGAGGAAATGCTTTGCTTTTAATTGGTTATTTTATTTATTTACATTTTAAATATTATTGCCCCTCCCAGTTTCCCCTTTACAAGTCCCCTATGCTTTCCACCTTACCCCCAGGTTTTAGGAAGGTGCTCCCCCAACTTCTGACCCACTCCTGCCTCAGCAGCTTCTTGCTCCCCTATCCTGGGTCCTCAAGCCTCCACAGGACCAAGGAGCTCTCCTCCCACTGATGCCAGATCATCTGCTATATGTCCAGCTGGAGCCATGGGTTTCTCCCAATGCACCTTTGTACTCTTTGGTTGGTGGTTTAGTCCTTGGGAGTTGTGGGGCGGGTCTATTTGGTTGATATTGTTGTTCTTCTTATGGGGTTGCAAACCCCTTCAGCTCCTACAGTTCATGCCCTCATTTTCTCACTGGGGTCCCAGTGCACAGTCCAATGTTGGCTGTGTAACATCTGCATCTGTATTGGCCTAACTCTGCCAGAGCCTCTCAGGGGACAGCTATACCAGGCTCCTGTCAGCAAGCACTTCTTGGCATCAGCAATAGTGTCTGGGTTTGATGTCTGCAGATGGGATGGATCCCCAGGAGGGACAGTCACTGCACCTTCTTCTTTCCTTCAGTTTCTGTTCCACTCTTTGTCCCTGGAAATGCTTTGCTTTTGTCTATGAGCTGAAATTTGTAAATTGCTTTCCTTTGTTTTGCTGTTATTTGTTTAACTATTTTAGGAAAGAATGGGTTGTTTATAACTAAAGTTAAACAATTCGAAGTGGGCAGGTCAATCTTGTTAATTACATTAGAAAGTACCCCAGAGAAATTCTTTTTTTTAACAACTTTATTTTACAAAACAAAGATAAATGTACAGATTTTAAGCATTGTTTGCATAAAATTATACAATACATTTTTGTCAGTACTTTTTTTCAGATTTTAAAATAATTTTTACATAAAACTGTATGAATATATTTTTTAGTCAGTACTTGATTTTTTTAAAGGTTTGATAGTATGCATTGAAAACTTAATAGTTACAATGAGCATAAAGTACATGTAAAACAAAATGTAACATGGAAATAGTCAAAGTTTTCTTGTTGTATAGAGATTTTTTGTTTTGTTTTGTTTTGTTTTCTTTATTTCTTGGACTTCATACAGTCTGTGAGTTGTTTCTGGGGCAGTGCAAGCCTCTGGGGTTAGCATCCCACTATCAGTGACTGCATATTATGTCTGTTCTTTTGTGGCTGGGTTATCTCACTCAGAATGATATTCTCTAGATGCAGCCATTTTCTTAAGAATTTGGTCAAGTCATTGTTTCTGGTGGCTGAAATTCTTATCCTGTGCTATAACTACAATTTGAACTTGAAATGGTCACAAAGGTCAGGTATTAAATCCTTAGTTCCACCTTGTGACGATATTGGGACTGGTAGTAGAAGTAGTTTAGAGGCAGGGCCAGTCTTGTATGGGGCACTTGCTCTAGCAGGGGATTGAGAACTCCTTTCTCTTCTTTTGCATTTCCATTGGATGAAGGAAAGTTTTTATCTTTCTTCTGTTCCTCACCTTTCTGTGATGCTGTGTCTCAAGACATAGGAAAATAGTTGACTCCATCAAGAACTGAAACCACTAAGAATAAGAGTCCAATAAACCTCTACTTTATTCAAGTGGATAAAGATAGGTTTATAGGTATTTTTTTTCCGTAGTAAGGAAAGATGATTAAGATGATTGATGGGTTCTGCCTTCATTAACTCCTGCTCACTTGAGATTTATATAATTGTTCATTACCTTTCCTGGTCATCCAACACTGAATTTGGGAAAATTATGTTTTCCCTACTGCCAGTCACCATTCCTGTGGTGATCCTCATCATCCCTTCTCCTTGAGATGCCTCAGATCTGGCAATGCCCACAATTAAAAAAAGATTTAGTTCAAACAATGGAGTAATGTAAATCACTGTTCTGAATTTCTTGCCTGTAACTCAGTAGGTGGCAGTCTTTTCATTTTGACCAAACCCAGTGTCTAAAATACATACAACTTTATAGAAGCCACACTAGCAACAGGCAAAAGGAAACTGGCTATGGGGATAATTAAAGGTGTTCCCTGGGCTGTGAGTAAGCACACACTTCCTGTGGATCTCTGTGCTCCATCCATCCATACCAATGCACTTCCTGTGGATCTCTGTGCTCCATCCATCCATACTAAGGCACTTCCTGTGGATCTCTGTGCTCCATCCATCCATACTACGGGATGAAAATCAGAACAGAAGGTAGGAGAAAGTTCTTTTCTGCTAAAATGCCCACACTTATGTTACTTGAAGTTGATTGTTGGTGCTTTTAAAACTATGTACAGTGGTTCACGTGATTGTAGGATATAGAATGTCTGTGTACCAGAAGCAATAAGTTGACACTGTAAAGGGAAGGAACATGTGGCAGATATGGAATGGGAGATTTGGTGCTCAGGGTCCATTACTGCCCATAAGGAAGGAAATAGATGATATCAAAAATATGGAATTGGAAAAGACAAGGATTTGTATTTAAAGATTTTCTAAAATTTATACTGCCACGTATGTGCAGCATATATATATGTTTATATATATGTTTATATATATATATTATGCAATGTGCACATATGTATAGGCATCACAAAAAACTTGGGTGTCCTGCTGTATTATGTTTCTATTTATTCTCTTGATAATATATCTTGCTGAACAGGGAGCTGGGCTGGCAGCTTGCAAGGCCAGATAACCTCCACTTGTCCTTCCCCATTTGACTGGAGTTAGAGAAGCATTTAGAATTGCACCATACTTTGTTGTGGATTGCCCTGGTGCTGTTTGTATTTTGATGTTATTTCTACTTCCTCTAGAGGGACTGCCCTAAGGAGATCCCCTACTCAGGTGATCTCACTGAACTTTCTCCCAATTCATATGGGTCAAATTAAGGCTAGATCCAATGATTGGGCAGTGGAAAGGGAACTGGTGGTCTCAGAGAGGGAAGAAGAGAGAAAGGAAAACGGAGGAGAGGGGGTAGAAAGACGATGGAGCAGAACTACATGGCCTAGAGAAGCTGCAAGTAAGTAGCAAGGGGTTCATAGCTGGGGAATAATTTAGTATAATGGTAGATCTGCCCAATCTAGGTATAGAGCTTTAAAGTATAATAACTGAATTGTGTGCTTTTTATACGAGCTTATTGGAGTAAGAAATTGCCACAACTGTCATTTTTCTGTAGCTGTTGGGGATTTGAACCATGTTCCTTACACCTATGAAGCAAGCACTTTTAATCATGGAACCATTCAGTTTCTAATGTGCACTTTTAAAAGCTGGGTCCCCCGTAACCTTAGTGTGAGCCTATGATGTATCGTGTGTAATCTATAACTAAAACTTAGTTATTATCAAACTTTAAGTTATTTATTATTCCTAATTCCATGTTTATTTATTAATACAACGACAGTGTTCCAGGTGATAGATTCTGGAAATACTTGGCCAATGTAGATGTGATTTTTCTATAAGAGGCAGAAAGTTATGTTTTGACAACTAAATGTCATCAAGAAGGTGTTTAACTGTGTTTTATTTGGTTTTTCTCTTAAGTATGAAATGCCAACAAAATGAAAACCCACAGAGAGCACCATCCACTTATTTACAAGCGATTTCTGGTATATTTTAATTAGAATTTTGGTATTCATAGATAATGGAAGGAATTGAATAATCATGCTAATCTTAAATTCAATAACTTTTATTAGAATGTTGTACTGGGTAGTTTTTGGTCAACTTAACAAAAGCTGGAGTTATCACAGAGAAAGGAGCCTCAGTTGAGGAAATGCCTCCACGAGATCCAGCTGTAAGGCATTTTCTCAACTAGTGATCAAGGGGGGAGGGCCCAGCCCATTGTGGGTGGTGCCATCCCTGGACTGGTAGACCTGGGTTCTATAAGAAAGCAAGCTGAGCAAGCCATGGAAAGCAAGTCAGTAAGTAACATCCCTCCATGGCTTCTGCATCAGCTCCTGCTTCCTGACCTGCTTGAGTTCCAGTCCTGACTTCCTTTGGTGATAAACAGCATATGTAAGTGTAAGCTGAACAAACCTTTTTCTCCCCAACTTGCTTCTTGCTCATGATGTATGTGCAGACACCCTGACAAAGACAAATGTTAAAATAATCTGAAGCATAGAAGATTTCATAAAATGCAAATGGCTTGTGACCAGAGCAGTCACCATTCTACCATGGAGCAATGAAGGACTCACAAGGCCCTACCTCAAGTTAAATAGTAAGAGATGGCTCAGAGGTTAAGAACACTAACTCCTCTACCACAGGTCCTGAGTTCAATTCCCAGCAGCCACATAGTGGCTCATAACCATCTGTAATGAGATCTGGTGCTCTCTTCTGACCTGTAGGCATAGGTGCAGGCAGAATGCTGTATACATAATTAAATAAATCTTTAAAAAACAACAACAAGAAGAAGAGTAATAGGTAGTTAAGGGCTGATGAGGCAGAATCAATTTTCTTTAGGAATGAGGCCCTGGACAAGTTGGCTATACCAATGTATGGTTGGTGTTACTAATTGTACTCAATAGTAAACTCAGTAGGTTTTATAAATTTATGCATATACATGTCTCTGTATGCACCTATGTAATGAATATATAAAATAAAAGAAGAGAAAATAATTTGAATGGGAGATATGTAGCGGCAGAGCAGGAGTAGAAGGGAGAGGAGGAAGGGATATGATAGAAATACATTGCATCCATATAGAAAATTCAGTTCTTTAAAAGGTTTTACAGGCTTCCCCAACACCATTTGCTACTCAATATGCACTATGTAATCAAAACTATTTTACATTTTCCCATGTGTTTGGTTGTTTCACAACTTTCCTTTGATATTGTCCTACGTTCAGAGGATTTTCTTGATTTCTCAAATTACCACACTGAAGCCAAAGGCAGGAACTCAACCTATTTCCCCAAGCAATGTGCTCCTCTTCCTTCCTGTGTGTATCAGGTGCTGCAGCTGTTCCCTTTTCAGCAGTGGGATCCCCCTGAGAACCAAACGTTTGTTCTACACTTTGGAAAAGTTGCTCAGTTTTTTCTTGACTCCCCAGCCTTGACACTGTTTTCTCAACTGTCCTTCAACATGTGTGAGTTTTTGCTTACTCACGATTCTATTAAATTCTGCATTCTTAGTAGGAAAATTGCAGTGGTGTCCCTGTGTCCTCCTTGCCCACTGAGCACAGAAATCTTCTCTGCAGATTTCTGACTGGTTTTTGCTGTTATCCTTTAAGCTGACAGACACTAATCCCTTTATCTAATTTATGTTAATTATAAATATTTGAAAATGCATCTTATTGTGCCTCAAATTGCAGAGCCATGTTTTCCTTTACCCTCTGAAGAATGAATTGAATATGACTTGTAAAAATGTTTTATGTGGAATTTTGTATCTATAATTGGGGAATAATAGTTGCATTGTCACTAATAATTATGATAAGAAAAGAGATTAGCTACTACTCTATCTCCAAATAAGCTTGGAGACTACAAATACCTTGATCTTATGACAATAGCTGAAACAAACTGGCATACACACCAAAATATTATTTTTCTCATTTAGTTTTTATTTTACACCTCAACCTTTCTTCCTGAGATATTCTGTCCTTTACAAATTTTTAATTTAATCAGTCTATTTTTGGACTCTCTCTGTGTGTGCATGTGTATATGTTTATATGTGAATCCATGCATGCACGTGTATGTGCACATGCCATCGTGCACACATGAAGATGAAAGCAAGATTCTGGATTTGGGAGCAGTTCCCAAAGGTTTAAAGACTGGTAAGGGGATCTGGGCAGCCAGGGGGCAAAGGATCTCTGCCAAGTGCGCACGGAAAGCACGCTCCTGCCCTGCCTGATCCAGGGACCAGGAACGAAGCATTGGGACCTCTGTACCCACCCGGCGGCTTTGGGGCGCAGAACAGGGCTCGGACCATCTGCCACCTGGACCAATGGAGATCCAGTGACACAGACCAGGTACAAGGGAAAAATGAAAACATATCACTGACAACAGGATGGCAAGAGGAAAGCAAAAGAGTATATCCCAAGGAAACTAAGACAACCTGGCAACACTAGTACCCAGCTCTCCCATCACAGCAAACAGCGAAATGCCAAACACTCCAGAAAAAGAAGACACAGACATAAAATCATACCTCAAGATGCTGATAGAGATCCTTAAACAAGAACAGGAGGAAAAGCAAAAAGATTCAGAAGCTTTTAAAGAGGAAACAAGAAAAACACTCAAAGAACTCAAAGAACTAGAGGAAAACAGAACCAAAGAGATGAAGGAATGGCCGAGAGAATTTAAAACGGAAATTGACACAATAAAGAAAACACTAAAAGAGATAACCCTAGAGGTAGAACACCTAAAAAAGAAATCAGGAGTCACAGAAGCAAGCATTTCCTATAGACTACAAGAGATGGAAGAGAGAATCTCAGGGGCAGAAGATAACATTGTAAATATAGACAAAACAGTCAGAGAAGATGCAAAAACCAAAAAGCTCCTAACCCAAAATGTCCAGGAGATCCAGGACACAATAAAAAGACCAAACCTAAGGATAATAGGAATAGAAGAGGGAGAATAATATCAACTAAGTGGCACAGTAAATATCTTCAACAAAATCATAGAGGAAAACTTCCCTACCCTTAAGAATGAGATAACCACGAGCATAAAGGAAGCCTTCAGAACTCCAAATAGGTTGGACCAGAAAAGAAATCCCTCCCCACACATAGTAGTCAAAACACCAAGTGTTCAAAGCAAAGAAAGAATACTAAAAGCAGTCAGGGAAAAGGTCAGGTAACATAAAGGCAGACCAATCAGACTCACACCCGATTTCTCAACAGAGACTATGAAAGCTAGAAGAGCCTGGACAGACATCATGCAGACCCTAAGAGAGCATAATTGCCAGCCCAAGCTTCTATACCCAGCAAAACTATCAATCACCATAGATGGAGAATTGAAGATATTTCAAGACACATCTAAATTTACACAATTTCTGACCACAAACCTAGCACTACAATGAATTATAGGTGGAAAACCCAATACAATGAGGGGAATTACATCCTAGTAAAAACAAGAAAACTCCTAAGCAAGAAAAGCAAAAGAAGAAAGAGACACAACTCAACCTACAAAAGCAATAATAGCAGGAAACAGAAACCACTATTCCTTGATATCTATTAACATAAACGTTCTCACCTCCCCAATAAAGGACATAGGCTATCAGACTGGATACATAAATAAAATCCAGCATTACAAAAATTGTGGTACATTTATGCAATGGAGTACTACTCAGACATCAGAAACAATGACTTAACCAATTTTTTAAAAAAATGGTTCCATCTAGAGAATATCATCCTGATTGAGATAACCCAGTCACAGAAGAACAGACATAATATGCAGTCACTGATAGTGGGATGCTAACCCCAGAGGCTTGGATTACCCCAGAAACAACTCACAGACTGTGTGAAGTTCAAGAAAAAAAGAAAAGAAAAGAAAACAAACAAACAAAAGATAAAATGTCATGCTCAATCCTTACACACCAAGAAACGTTGACTAATTCTGGGTTACACCTTGTTTTACATGTCCTTTCTGCTTATTGTAAATAGTAAGACCTTAATGCAGAGTATCAAACCTTAAAAAAAGAGAAAAAAGGCCAAGCACTGACACAATTGTATTTGTATACATTTATGCAAAAATGTTTAATTTTGTTTTCTTTTACCTTTGTTTTTTAAAATAAAGTTTAAAAAAAAAGATTCTGGATTTGGTTCCCCAGTGCAGCTTATTGTGCAGAGTCTTCATTTTTGGACTCTGTTTGCCAGTTATCAAGCCAATGTGCTTGGGGCCCATTCTGACTTCTTCTCTTTGCTTTGTTTTATGACTGCAGGAGTAACTTGTGTACCTTGAATCTACCTGTATCTGGCATGTTTGTCAGATCTTGGATGGGACCTCTGGTTGTTAGGCTTATATAGCAAGCTATGGTCAGGGTAAACCATATCCATGGCCTGTTTTCATTCTTCAAAATGTGTTTACATGCCTTTTTCCCCTCTTGTGTGTGAATTTCTACAGTTCAGCTATCTAGGTGGAAAGTTACCCTACCTTTTGTTTATTTAAAATACTTTTATATTATATTTGTACTTGAGAACCATACTTACTGGGCATAAGATTATAGGGCTCCCCCCATTTATATTTTAATTTTATGTTTTAAAATTTTAATTATGTCATTTCTCCCCCCCCTTCCTTTTTTCTTCCCTTCAACTTTTCTCTGTGGCCAATTCCCTACTTCTGGTTGTCTCTTGCATTCATAGCTTTTTTCCTTAAATGTCATTGTTACATATATATCTATAAATATGTAAACACAACCCAATAAGTGTATTTAGTGTTGTTTATAAGTACATGACTATCTTGAATTATATAAGCACATGGGGCCTCATCCTTGGGGCAATATAATTCTTTCTCAGTTCAGTTTAGTTCATTGTGGCTCTTAGTTTAGGTATTGGTCCCAGCTATATTTCCGCATTAAATACTATACTTACCTTATGAGCTGCTTTGTGTGTCATAGGAGCCCGTTTTTCTTCACAAGTGATTCAAAATTCTTATGAGTGTTAGAATATTTAAAAACCTTGGAACCACTTTAGCTCTCTTGATTGGACACCCATAGTTGACCCTTCCATGACTGTGGCTCTTCACAGTCTATTAGCCCAAGTCCCAGGATATTCTCAAATTTCTAGTTCTGTATAGAGGTCAACTCACTTGGAGCCTTGAGAAGTCTCCTTTCATTTCTTTAAAGGCTGAATAATATACAAACATCTCTTCAGAAATGTTGGACATTATGAAATTTGTAGGAAAATGGATGGAACTAGAAAAATCTCATCCCAAATGACATACCCAGACCAAAAAAACATGCATAGAATAAGCATATATGTAAGTCATCAAGTACACAGTACACAGAATACCCACACTACTAACAAGCCCACAGACCAAAAAAAAAAAAAAAAAAAAAAGCTAAATAACAGGGAAGACTCAAGGTGCTACACTTAAATATAGTTTAAAAGAAGAAGTAAAATTGACATCAGAGTTGTATGGAGGTGGGGAAATGAGTGGAAAATCATATAGTGAGTAGAAGGTGGAAGATCAGATACAGGGAGAGGCCAGGGAGAGAGGGTCAGGAGTAGAAATCAGGAAAATAAGAGGCATTTCTCAGATGTGCTAGAGACCTGAGATGGGGGAGGCTCCAGAGAGTCTTTGGGGTTGAGTCTAGCTGAGACTCCTAGCTCTGGCTGATAAAGAGACTGAAATGGCCACCTTCTATAGCCAGGCAGGAATTCCACTGAAGGGATATGGATACCAACTCACCCACAAGGCCTTTGGCCCAAAAGTCCTACACACAAGAAGTACAGAGACAAAGATGTCATAGAAACTAGGGGAATAGTCAACCAATAACTACCCTTCCTTGAGATTTATCCCATGGGCAGGTACCAATCCCTGACAGTATATTGATACCCTCTTAAGCTTGCTGACAGAATCACAACTGTCCTCTGAGAGGCTCTACTCAGCAGATGACCAAAACAGATGCATTGATCCACAGCCAAATGTTAGACAGAGCTTAGGGACTCTTGTGGAAGAGTTGAGGAAAGGATGGAAGCACCCTGAGGAGGTAGAAACTCCACAAGAAGACCAACAGAGTCAATTTGCCTGGAACCCTGGGGGTTCGTATAGACTGAAAGACCAACTGAAGAGCATACTAGGGCTAAAACTAGGCTCCCTATACATATGTAGCAGAAGTACAGCTTGGTCTTTATGCAGGTCCCTAAACAACTAAAGCACAAGCTAGCCCTGATTCTATTGCCTGCTGTGAATTTTGTTACCCTAACTGGGCTGTCTTGCTGTCCTCAGTAGAAGAGTCTGTATCTAGTTCTGCAGTGAACTGAGGTATCAGGGTGGGTTGATATCCAGGGTGAACCTCACCCGTCTCAGAGATAAATGGAGGAAGGAAATGGGTCAAAGACCGTGTGGAGGGGTATTGGGAGAAGAGGGGAGCCATCATCAGAATATAAAGTAAATACATTATTTAATAAAAATAGAAAGTTGGCAGAGGAACTCTTGTTGATCTCTCTGATCACTGGAGTTTATGTTTATCTTCCATTCCAATTTAAGTCTTGCACTTCAAAATTTGTTGATTGATTGACTTGAGTAGGTAAAACTTCAATTTGGCTTTGGAATTTCTAGGTAGCTGAGGATAGCCTGGAACTCTTTGTCTTTAAATCCCTGCATTTTACATTCTTAGATTACAGGTGTACATTATAATACATGGTAGAGTTGTAAATTTTAATATTGTTTCTCTTTGGAAATTGGATTCTGGATATGAGATGACTCAGGGGTTAAAAGTGCTTGCTGATCTTGAAAAGAACCTGAGTTTGAGTCTCACAATCCATGCAGTTTTTCACAACCATCTCTAGTTCTAATATTAACCGATCTGATGCCTTCTTCTGCGCTCTCCACATATTAGGCATGAAAGTGATGCATATATGTACATGTGGGTAAAACTCATACGAATAAAGTAAAACTCAAAAAAGAAAAAAAGTGGAAAGAGGAGGGATGAGAAAGAATAGAGGAGATGAGAGAGATTAATATTCTAATTAGTTCCTATAAATCATTCTTCACATTTTGAATTAAGAGTAAATTTCACTTGAAAAAAATATACTACTCTTTGAAATTATTCTCACCTTCTATAAGAATATTTGTTATACTGTAATTGTGACAGTGTAATGACTCTGTGTAAGCACCAGACAATCAGTTTGTTCTATATGTCCTTATTCTGGAATGATTTGACAACAACCCTTTAACTTAGTAAATGACTTTATAAGAAGACAAGTAGTAACATTTCTATCCCAAGGCACATAAAGTGTGAGTGACAAATAGTGAATGCCTAATCTGATCATGCTTAAAGCAAGTAAAGTATTTTTTATTTGAATGTTTGCCTTTTAATATAATTTGCAAGAAAGAATTTCTGAAAAATTTGAAACTAAGCAAATGCATTTTTTACCAGAATAGGAAGGGCCTTTTTCTTTTAGATAAGCACAGACTTCTTTAAAGTATTAAAACTGAAGATCTGCTCAAATTAAGTTGTTTCTGTGATATTTTTCTTCAGATAAAAGCATGAGTTCCTTTGCTTGACATTTTCCATTCTCTCTGATGCTTTTATGCACATAAATATAATGAGCAGCTTTCTCAGACTGCAGCCCAGAGCTCTCCTGTAAATACCTAAGAGCTGTTCTAAATGCCATATGACATCTCGGCTTTCCTTGAGAAAGGTGAAGAGCATCTCTGTAAGCTGGACAAAAGGGAAAAAACAACTATAGGTTTTATATAAAAATAAAAAAGAAAAATAAAGGCGAGAAAACAGCTATTAAGAGTTTTCTGGGGTCCAGGTTTGTTGAGCCTACTGGTCTTCTTATGGAGTCACCCTCCTTCTCAACTTCTTCGAGTCTTTTCTTAATTCAACTACAGGGCTCTCGACTTCAAGCCATTGGCTGGGAGTAAGTATTTGCTGCTGTCTCAGCCATCTGCTCCAGGGAATGGGGAGGCCTGTTGGGGTGTGAAGTTTGTAGGGGGTGGAGACATCTTCTTGGAGAAGGGGATGGATGAATGGAATAAGAAACTGTTGGAAGACAGAGCAGGATGGGGATAACCACTGGACTGTTAATAAAAGATTATAGATAATAACATTATAAAGAAAATAAATATTAAGATTCCTAAGAATAGTGGTTTGATCATCAATTCCCAGAACAGAGCCTCTGAAGGAGCCATCTTGAGAGAAACAAGAGAACATCTATGTCTTCTGTTAGGAGATGCCACAGTGAGCTATCTGTTGGCTAACATCAACACCTCTAGGAAATCTTCAATCTCTGTTTGGTTAAGGTCCTTACAGAAGGCTGATTAATGTGGAACTTACAGATCTTCATACAGCATCTCTCTTTTGGATAAATAATGGATCGGAGGGGGTGAGCTTAAGAGTATTGTCCTTGTTAAAGATGAAAAGGAGTTACATGACTGACTACTATAGCCTTGAGCTACATGATTGTCCACTTTTATTTAACATAGCTTACAGTAACTAGCTAGGTTTGTAGTATGAAAATATAGCCCAAACATTTTATGTTTAAAAGGGCTAGGACTAATCTTCACCATGGCAAGCATGTCCATGATTGTTTTTACTTCTCTCTTCACTATTATTAATGTAAATCTACACTGGCCTACTTCACTATGTTCCAGCCTCAGTATCCCCTCTCTGTTCATTAAACAGTTCTGTTGTACCTGATTGTTGTTCTTTTGGAAAAATTATCCCCTCCAAGTTTCTATGTATTTATTATAGACTTCAAAGAAACAATCTTTTACTCAGTTTTAGACCCACTGTATTTTCAAGTACCTATCTCATTTAAGAAAGGTTCCCTGTTTGTTTTCTTAGTCGGCTTCCTTTTGCTTGGATAAAATGTCTAAGAAGGAATTTTCTTTAATTTCATTTTTTATTGAATGTTCTCTGTATTTACATTTCAAATGTTATCCCATTTCCTCCCTTTCCCATTCCCTTCCCCCTCCACCTGCTTCCATGAAGATGCTTCCTCTCCCAACCACCCTCTCCCACTTCAGCTCCTTGGCATTCCCCTACAGTGGCAAAAATGCACCTTCAGAGGACCAAAGGCCTTTCCTCACATTGATGCCAGACAATACTATCCTCTGCTACATATGCAACTGAAACTATGGGTCTCTTCATGAGTGCTCAGTGGTTGGTGCTTAAATACCTGAGAGTTCTGAAGGGTTTGGTTGGTTGAAAATGTTGTTCTTCCTATGAGGTTGCAAACCCTTTCAGCCCCTTCAGTCCTTAAGAAGGCATTTTAATTTTGGCTCTCAGTTTGGCAGGTTTTGTTCCTTGTTTGTGCTGAACCTTTGGGTTACTAGACTGTACAGTTCGTCATGGCAGCAAAGCTTGTGAATGTGGGAGCCATTTTTCTGTCAGCACTTTTATTTTCATACAGATGAAGAGGGAGACAGTAGATGAATGGAGATATCAGGAGAGAAGAAAGAGAAAATGAGAATACAGAGTGAATGACTGACAGAAAAATCTAAAAGAAAAGAGATGAGATACAGAGAAGACAGGGCTGGGGAAGAAGTTAAGAAAGAAGAGAAGAAAGAATGACAAAGAAGAAAGAGAGAGCAAACAAAGGGTGTAGGTGAAGTGTTTACCAGAATATGTGGGGGGACATTTTAAAATATTTACTTGTGTTTTTTTTAATCTCTGAGTTTTCATGAGTTCTTGGGTATATTAAAGATATATATCCTTCAAAATCATATGATTTAGGAATTTCTCTTTCATCCTATGGTCTGTATTTTAATTCTCTCAAAAGAATAATATATTTTGCAGAATAGTTCTTGACATTAGTAAAATCTAGCTGAACATCTAATTTCCAGCAGGGTGGTGTTGAAAATGCATTTACATTACAATTGCCAAACTCAAGGTCACAGAGAATTTTCCAGTGATAATTCTTAGGAATACAATTTTAGTGAGAGATGCTTCTATTGTTATTAAAATGAATAAGCTGGAACAAAAATTCACATGTGAAAGACAATAATGATTATTTAATAAGACACTCAGGAAATGTTGTTTATACACATGCACAAATAATGTCAAAGTCATTGAAGGACATTTGTAAAAATATTCTTAACTACAACTTACCCAATTAAAGACAAGCTGCTTTCATCATTAGGCCTTCATAGGCAATCGGATAATTTCTGTCCCATGGTGGGTTGATAACATCCATTTTTATTTATTACCATGATATATATATATATGAAAAAGAGAAAACATTTTAACTTTATCAGGAATATACATTGCAAGTTGCCAATTCTGACTTTTCTTAACCAGTAGATGTCATTCTCTCTCTATTTTAATGTGGCTTTCCTATCTTCCTTTAGTAGTCTTTTCTTGGAACATGTTATGAAACTCAGGTTCATTTCAGCCTGCTTTTTCTCTTCATCATCTTTCCCAGTTAGTACCATTGTCTATTCAATAGTAGGGAGAGGGCCAGAGTATGAAAGGAGGTCATTCAGACAGCTTGCCTTAATGGGAAATATTTCCCTACATATTTAAGACACTGTACAATGTTGGCTGTCAGAGTAGAACACTCCCTAATGCACTTTAGGTATGGACAGACAGGGGAAGAATTTTATTTAGAATGCTAGCAAGGGTTTGGTGGCTGCATATGGGGTGGTTCTCCAGGTGAGGCAGTCTCTGTAGATCTTTTCTTCAACCCCTGCTCCTCTATTTGACCTTGTATTTCCTCCCCTGTTTGTTCTCCCTTCTAAGAAGGACTGAGCCCTCCACATTCTGGCCTTTCTTCTTTTTGAGCTTCATAATTTCTGTGGATGCTTTCTTGGGTGTTCAGAGCTTTTGTTGTTGTTGTTGTTGGTGTTTTTTTTTTTCCTGCTATTGCTGATGCCAAGAAGTGTTTACTGCCAGGAACCAGATATGGATGCCTCCTCAGAGGCTCTCCCAGAGTCATATGGATACAGTTGAGGATGCTTGCAGCTAAACATCAGACTGGGTACAGGGACCCCAAATAAAGAGCTCGAGAAAGGACTGAAAGAGCAGAAAGGTTTGCAGCCTCCTGGGAGGAACAACATTATCAATGAGCCAAGGCATGGAGAGCGTGATTGGGAGAGGGAGCACCTTTATGGAGGCAAGTTGAGGAGGAGGAAAGATGGGAGTGGGGGGTAAGGGTATAACATTGGAAGTGTAAATTCAGAGAATATCCAATAAAATTGAAAAAACAGAAACAAACAGCAACAACAAAAACCCCCAAACAGCATAATGATGATGATGATGATGATGATGATGATGATGATGATGATGATGATAATAATAATAAAAGCATTAAGAAGATTTTCCATATTTATCATGCATCTTTTTCAATGTACAGATATGGATATTATCATCTCCTTCAAATAACCTCAGCTTGTCAAGACCCAGTCAACTGTCCCTTCTTTGTAGAGCATTTGTGTGGTGTGAACAAGGTCCTGGATTTGAGCTTCAGCAAGCCAAGAATATATGAAGAGAATTTAAAGAAAATTTATAAGCAGAACCATTAATGAGGCTGTTAGTTTAATTAGTCATTTATTCTTTATTCTTACTAAAACATGAGAAAAAAAGGACATGATTTCTATAAGGATTTCTACAAGAATACCTAATTACTTTGAAGATGTATTTCCAGAATTTATTTATTGAATGGCCAAAATAAAGTCTTTCTTTGTATATTGGCCTAAAATGAAACTATGTATGTAGTTTATTTAGGCTTCACTTCCTACCTCAGACTTCTGAGTGCTGGAATTACAGGTATGCCCTACCAAGAACAGCAGACTCTGAAGATTTCCTCTAAGGAGGGCCCATATTGTGTAATATACACCATTACTCTACTTAGCAGTTATCATTTGTTAAGCTTTTTAGCTCCTAATAGGCATTTGTTTGATATTCTAAAAATGGCTAAAGAAAAACAAGAAGTATTGATATAGTTAGGTATGGTTTCTATAGTTCCTCTCTTTATAATATCCATGGAGTTTGTTACTAGTTTAGATAGAGTTCACATGTTTTTCTGTCATGTCTGCTAGAATAAGCTAACAAATTGAATGTGTGTTGGCTAACGAGATAGTTCAGAGGCTAAAAATATTTGCTGTTCTTGTAGAAAACCTGACTTTGGTTGCAGCTCACATTCTGGAAGGTATACTACCACCTGAAATTACAGTTACAAGGCATTAGATGTCTTGAGGGAGAGCTTCCAATAATTTATGCACTCACAATTGTACAAACACACACACATTCATATTTTTAAAAATTGAATGCTAACCATTTTCTTGATAATCATGTTACATTTTCCAAGCTTCATCAGCCTAATAAGATTGTAGAACTGTTGAAATTAGAAATAAAAAGAAAGATACAGGGCTTACATAAGAATTATAATATAGAGTTGAATTATGACCTCTGGTGTACTAAGCCATATATATGTTTCCTTGGAAACAAAAACATTAGGCTTCCCTAGCAGTTGTGAATTATTTTAGAGATCTAAACAGGCCTATTTAATGCTCCAGGGTATAGTGGTTAACACTCTAGGCAACACTTTGGATCTTGTGTTGAGTAATTTCTGTATGTCAACTAATTAATCCTTTTCTGTGGGATTTAAGGACATGGATTATAAAGATAATACACACATCTCTACGGCCTGAATCATAAGGTTAAATATATAAAATTCAATTGTTTGCAGAAGTGGTCTTCTAGACATTGAGTAGGAAACCTGTAAACAAATGGACAGGAAGAAATTTGTCATTTGTAACCTTTTTCTCACTTAGATCAGATACCAATACTAAAGAAATTTCTAACTTTATCCATAGTATCATATTTAAAAGGGATTTAGTATATGTCCTTTGGGTGGCAATTGTTTCAAAGATGGCATATAGTACAATTTGGTCTCCATGGTTACCTCCAACTACATTTGCAATATGAAAATAAGGTTAATCTATGTTTTCATAATATTTATTGTTAAGAATGTGGACCATGATCTTATACTTGAACAAATCACTGTTAAAGGAATAATCATATGAATAGTTTAGGAAAGGACATATGACTTTCTAAAAGATTCAGTAAGAGTCAGTATTTTCTGAGAAAGAAATTTGAGCTGAAGGAAAAGAAAAATAGCTTCCATTGGGGTGTTATTTAATGGCTGTTCTTGTTTGTAGAAGGCATTTAATGGATGGTCTAGTAAAATCAATACCTGTCTGGTCGCCTAGCGATTCTCCACCAAACTTCATGTGCATCTAGCTTCTTGGTAATTTTGCTTTTGTTGAGTTTTATGATCTGCCCCAGTATTATTCTTACAGTGCTTCCTTGCATAACAAATGTGATACTGGCTTTCAGTCACTGGCAGCATGACAAACTCATTTGAATTTTCAGATTAAAGTTTATCAACATAGATAAATACAGTGCCATGATGGAATAATACTTGTGTTTCCAACTGTTTCTGTAGCTCTACAGCATAAAATAATCTTGAAAGATAACTTTATGATAGGCCTACAGACTCTCCTCAGATATATTATTTCTACTGGGTCTTTACAAAATTTATATTTCACATACACTGAAATGTCAGTTCCTTCCCATTTTGCAATTCAGAAAATCCCATTGATAGGTTATTTCACTGTCAGTGGAAATAAAACAATTCAAGCCAAATTAGATTGTATTAAAGGCCAGCTTATTGGAAAGATGTTCTTGGGAGAGTTCACTGGCCCTAGTGATTAAGGCCTAGGGAGTTGTCATGCACAGATAGGGGGTAAGTGTGTCATGTGCACAGGGAGAAGAGGAAGAGAAAAAGAAGAAAGAATAGAAAAAAAGGATCGGAAGAGACAGAAATAGAGGGGGATGGGAGAGGGAGACATAGAGAGAGATCACAAGCACAAAATGCCTAGATTACTTTGTGAGGAGCCTCTGGGGAGAAGGGGATTGAGAGATGCTGAGAGAACCTAGAGACCAGGTCTGCTTTGATATGTAAAATGTGCACCTCAGTCCCCTGTCCAGAATAGGAAATCAAACATCTGGGAATATTGGTCATTATAAGTAGGAAAATAATCCCCATGGAACTGTTTTTTGTGTTTGTTTGTTTTTTTGGTTGGTTGGTTGGTTGGTTTGGTTGTCATTTTCAAAATCTATTGACTCTCAGGACTGAAATAGTCAAGATCTGGAAATTACACTGAGTTGTTAAAATGAGAACTTCAATGCAGCTTTAAAACAGACAAAAGGACATCCAAACAGGTGGTTTGAATGCATTGGTTTGAGCAGTGAACTGTGTAATTTGTTTCCCTGCCAACAATATTTCATTTGGTTATGCTGGCCAAGAAAAGAGCCAAGCATAGTCTTTTCCCTCATCCAGTTGTATTTGAAATGTGCTGGGCGTCTTTAATATGAAACGTGGCTTTCATCTGAAACCCATGGAGCTGAACTGCACAGTCACCTCGCTTTTATAATCCATGCGATTTTGAGTGCTCTGAGCTACTGCCTAGGCTGATAAAAAACGTTTCTGAATGCTGAATGCTCCACAATGATTTCTGATACCAGAACTGGATAGGCTGCTGTTTCAGTATGAAGAGAGAACTTTAAGATCTACAGTCTGTCTACAATTAACTACTTCTTTAGTGCCCTCCCACTCTGTCCCATTGTTTACATTACAGTTATAACCAGAAGAAAGTTGGCTTTCAATGTGACATCAGTTCAGCCTCTCATGTTAGTTTCTTTTAATTTTACTGTGATAAAATTTTCTGACAAAATCAACCCAGGGAAATGGCATATTTCATCTTCAGTTCAAGGATACTGGTTTCAACACACTCTCTAGCTGCTTTTTCTGGCATACTCATATACAGAATATATAAAACTTATATATAGTTTTAAAACCTGTAGATGTTCCTTGTAGTTCTAAACCTCCCTCTGTACTGTCTGTAAACTCTTCCTACTCCATCAAATTTATTCTAGTTTCTCTAGTCCTTTGATAGTGGTCAGATATCAAAGCCTCTAGATTGTTTTCTCAAAGACATTCTATTTGCAAAGAAACATTTTTTTAACATCAAAACATTTGTCCTATTTTATTATATAGAAATTAATTTCATATCTTTCTCCCTATAGATAAACTGCTTTGAAGATTATCTCCATAGTCCGTCTATTTTCTGTCTCCCCTCAGTAACTTCCTCTAATTTTTCACTCCTGTCTAAGCAAGAACACAGACTCACTTCCATGTAAAGAGTCTAGCATAAATAAAGCCTATAATATATATTTACTTGTATAAATGGGATATATTTAGTGATTAAAGTACTGATCTACTCAGTTCAAGAGAGACATGTTCAAGAAATGTCTCAAAGTAGTATGCCTGCATGGTTGATATCTACTAAAGTCTGTTTTCTTCATATATACGACTTGGACCCTATCTTTTAAATTATGTCCTTAGTCTGCAATATTTCATTTTCCTTTTTAATTTTCAGTTTAACTTTTTTTTCTTCATGGGAAATCTCACATTCTCTTAATAATGCTTCATGCCTTTCTCTTGCTCTTAAACAACACTGGGGATTGATACCTCCAGTGCATTTCTCAACACAAACCATTGCAACTGTTCACTCATGAGTTTTCCTTTCATTTGTGCTCCTTGAGAGCCAAGGTTTTGGTGTTCTGCATTTGGTGTTTCCTTTCTGGGCATCCAACCCAGAGATATCCTTGGATGTTTGAATCCCCAGTGTACATTCTTTCTACCCATAGTGTGGTCCAATTCAGGGTTTTAACATCTTCATTTACAGCCATCAGTTTTGCTTCACTGAGAGCATTACAAAATTAACAAATTTCAAAGGTTCCTTCTTGTACCTGGAAACTTCTGGATACTTAAAAAAATTTAAATACCCTCAGTTGTTTTACTTTGGTTATAACTGATTTTTATTTATGAACTGCTCCTGATTTTGAAGCAGATCTTTCTAGTTCCTCCTGTGAATCAATTTTTATGTTTGTTGAAAGGTCTTAAGGCTGAAAAGTCAAGGAACCACATCCTTGTGTCCTGGAGTGATAAGAAAACATTCATCTGAAGGTGCTTCTATATTCATACTAGTGTTAGATTAAATTTAATTGAGAATCAATACCCAAGAGAGAGAATAAATCTAAAAACATCCTGGATTCCATGAAAAATAAGTTCTCTGAGAGAGTGGAAATGTAGTACATGTTTGAGAAATTAAGTCTCTCCACTGACCTAGGGAGAAGCAAGATGTAAAAAAAAAAAATCAGACCCTGGCTTCCATCTATGACTTTGAACTAGATTTAAAGTCCATGCTTACCATGCGGTCATTAGTGTCAACCTTTCTAAAATGGAGCAACTCAGTTGCTAGGGTTAAATGGAAAGAATGTGCACCGTTACATATGTATTTTCCTAGGAACAGGCTCTCTAGTGAGCTAATTCCATAAACAAACAGCAAAAAATACCAACAACCTCAGAAGTAGCAAGCTCAATTTTGGGAAACTTCTTACCAGAGCATTACTTTAATCTATATTTGACATGTTAAGTGACAAACTGAGTGTTGGAATTACGATCTCTCATCTATGCCTTTTTTGAGCACACCACATTATTTAACAATAAACTAGCATAACAGTGATGCAATGAGGCTGTTGTGTGGAAATGGGATTGCACTGATAACTGCAAGATATCATCACTGCAAAGTCTCATCCTGGTCCGGGTGATGACCCATGGAAGTTGCATGACTAGCGTCTAAATTGCAGATGGCCTGCTACTTTCTTTGAGCTCTAGTGTTTCCAAAGATGATATGCGATGAAAGCAAGACGGTGGTGTTCTTGAACTCTCAGGTGAGGGTCTGGTGACACTTGTCCTGCAGGAGACTATAAACAGACACACCACCATTTCCATAGACCTTCCTGTCACTGGGTTTTCATTATCTCCTCTCCTGACTGAGTCAAAGCGGTTTGTAGGTCACCACAGCTTCTTGGCTTCAGGATGACTAATGTTGAGTGTAATTTGCACACAGGAAATGTCTTCAGCACCAACACTGAAGGAAGTGAACAGGTGTGAACAGATTGACACCACTTACTTGACTTTGGAATCCTCTTGGATTTCTACATTGTGACTTGACAGCATGGGTGTCAGTCTTGCGGGGAGTAACAGAATACAGTCTCTCATGATCCTCCATAATTAACATACATATGTTAGACAGCACTTCCAACTTATTTTAAAGCCCTAAAAGGAACCACAGCTGGAGAAATAAAAATGAAGCCAAGAATTCTTTTTCTTACCCCAGTTTTTATTGTATATCCTCTGCATTTACATTTCAGATGTTATCCCTGTCCTATAATCCCATCCCTCCTCCCCCTCGCATTGCCTCCATGAAGGTGCTCCCTCTCCCAACCACACTCTCCCACTTCAGTGCCTTGGCATTCCCCTACACTGGGAAAATGAGCCTTTTCTAGACCAAAGGCCTCTCCTCCCATCGATGTCAGAGAATGCTATCCTCAGCTGCACATGCACCTCGGGCCATAGGTCTTTTCATTCGAATTGGTTGGTCGGTGTTTTAGACCTTGGGTACTGTGGTGGGTTTGGTTAGTAGATAATTTTGTTCTTCCCATTGGACTTCAGGCCCTTTCAGCTCCTTAAGTCCTTTCTCTAGCTCCTTTACTGGGGTCCTCATGTTCAGTCTGTCAGTCAGCTGCAAGCATCCTCCTCTGTATCAGTATTTTGAAAAAATTACTTACTTTATGACTACACTGTAGTATATGAGTACACTTTTCCTGTCTTCAGACATACCAGAAGAGGGTGTCAGATCCCATTACATATGGTTGTGAGCCACCATGTAGTGGCTGGGAATCAAACTCAGGACCTCTGGAAGAGCAATTAAATGCTCTTAACTTCTGAGCCATCTTTCTAGCCGAAGCCAAGAATTCTTGTCTCTGCCTTCTCTTGGACTATGTAGTTTTTTTCTTCTTCCTTCTTTTTCTTGATCTGGTGGTTACTGTGACATTTGGTATTCAGACAAACAGAATCAGCAGGGAGCAGAAGAACCACAGGGCTGGTTTTTGTTTGTTTGTTTTGTTTTTGTTTTTCTTTTGATGCATATTAGGGCCACCTCTATATACAAGGAGCTGGAAGGTTCTGAGCTATGCTTGACTAAGAGTCTGTAATATACAACTCATGGAGTCTAAAAAATGTTATAGAATGTCTCTGCAGGACACTGAATACTGTTTTTCCAACCACCAATTTTTCTTTATTTTGAAATATAAAACCACAAGCAGACTTGGTATGTATTATGTACTACTGCTTATAATTTGAGTGACTCAAAACGAGTCATTGTTGGTTGTCATGCATGCAGCAAAATTAAATATATCTTATTATTTTCAGGGTAGGAGGAAGCATGCAATTATAAATAAAATAAATTGTATAACAAAAAATAAATTTATGTCTTACATGATGAACTGCTTACTATGTAACTGTTATACACATAGAACACATTGAATCAGGACCAACAAAGCAAAGAGAGGCAGGCGAAATGGTTCAGCAAAGCTTATGTTGTTCATAATCATTTAGAAGAGTTATGGACCCCACAGAGTAGTCGTCAATCTCCTATCAGCTTTTCTGTAGAATCAGAGATGTATGGATAGTTCTTTCAGTTTATACATGATGTGTTCCTAGCTTTCCTTCATGAAACGGTGTAAGAAAAACCCAAACTCAAATGGTATACAAAAGAGAAAGAGTGTTTACTTTGCAGAAACATTCAGCATGTGGGAGTCAACCCTTCTCAAAATTGGTGACCCCAGACAAAGGTGTGCAGGCCTTCTTATAGGGAACTGGGGAGCTCTCCAGAAGGATT
Source organism: Micromys minutus (assembly GCF_963924665.1). Taxonomy (NCBI): domain Eukaryota; kingdom Metazoa; phylum Chordata; class Mammalia; order Rodentia; family Muridae; genus Micromys; species Micromys minutus. Next base: position 4,616,226 of record NC_137966.1, on the reverse strand, counting down.
AGGTAATCTAAATTTATCTAGGGTAAATGAGGTGGGTGCTAGGGGTTCACAGGTGGTCAGTGGTCTACATTCTTATGTCATGAACATTTAATCATAGGGCTGCCTAGCACAGATGGACCATTCTCAGATAAGTATTTCCCATTCTGTGGTTATCCCCAGGATATTTTTTTGGGAAGCGATTTTATGACCATGTGTTGGGATTTTATGGTCTGGTCTTGGAGCTTGAGTCTTAGGCCTAGCTCCTGGGACTTATGGTCTGTTTTTGGAGCTGATGCCTTATGGCCTTCTTTTCAAGGTCAGGCCTGGTCCTTAGATGGAGACAAATGGGTCTATGTTGTCCTTTTAATGTCAGTAGAATTTCTATCTCCTTATTCTGAGTTGTGGCCTTCTAAACTTTGGAATGTTCTTTTATTTTTGGTTGTGTGTATGTGTGTGTGTGTGTGTGTGTGTGTGTGTGTGTGTGTGTGTGTGTGTGTGTGTGTGTGTTATTTTTAACTATGATCTTGTGTATGGGTGTGGTCACATAAATACTACTACCATCAGAGACCAGAGAGAACATCAGGTCTCTTGGGGCTAGATGTATAGTATAGGTGGTTGGGAGCTCCCTGATGTGGTTCAGAGATTCCACACTCAGAATTCAGAATTCCAAGCTGGAATTCTGCAAGGGGGTACATACTCCTAAGTGCTGAGCCATCTCTCCTGCTCCACAGTGCTTCACTTTCAGAGTGGAGGCATTGTCAACATTTTAGGAGAGTGGAATAGAACTAAGGGCCTCCATTCACTCTGAACGAAGGAACTATCTGCTAAGACCACTTATTTTGCACTATTAAGGAAGTCATCATATTTGAGCTGCAGAGTCTTGCACTTTCTAGAATATCTTAATGTAACTTAACAATAGCTATAATATCAATTTCCTTTAATATGTGTGGCATATACCTAAGATATCTTTTCTTTTTATAGAACACATTGAGGTGGTTAAATATTTTGTAAAAGATGTAGAAACTATCTTAATATTATTTGCCATAGATATAGAATAAGGGTGTGATTAATGGCAGGCTGCATATAAGTCAGATTTCCTTCTGATACAAAATGCAGAAGATATTTGATCAGAATTTAATCAATCATATTATACTCTAATCTATAACAAATGCCTGTGATTGAATTCCCATGTATTCCTAATTGGTGAGCCACACATATGCTTCCCAAAACACTTATTCATAGCAAAACTGTGTATTAATATTACAATATAAATTCTCCAAATATAATTCCAAAATATGTATAACTTAATTTTCAAAAAAAACCAGTTAATTTTGTTCTTTTAGATTTCCTCTTGAGCTTTGAAAATTTATTCATGTGAATAACATTTATCTTATCACTACAGATGTCATTAGGAGGAATTCAATGGCCAAAAATGTCCAGTGAGATATTTTATATAAATATATTATTACTTAATGGTCCATTTCAACTAGTTACTCCTATTTTGAGGTATAATTGTTACAAAAAACTACAAAGGCCCTGAGGGTCATTTTAGAGGATATGGTTCATGGCTGGAAATACTAATTTTGGGACTTGATTCCTTTAGCCTATTTTCTATAGTGTCCAAAACTTCCCAAGGTCTGAGACCTAGCTGAGAGGCAAAGAACTTGTTCATCATGTGCAATGCCCTTGGTTGAATCTCCAGCCACATGAAAACAAAGTTCCAAACTCTCAAGAAGCAAAAAGAAAATAGGTATAAATGTGGCTATATAATTATATAAGTAAAGTTACATCTTCTTGATCACTGAACATTTGCTCATAGGTTTCTGTTTTGCCTTGCCAGACATTATACAATACACAGGAAAAAGTATGACATGTTTATATCAATGTATATTAAGATTTTTTAAATTCTAATTTGAGCTAGTATCAAACTAGAAGTTTCAACCCTACCAATTATAGGCTTCTTGGGGCTGGCAGGTACTTTACAAAGGAGGAGATCAGTAGTCATCAATATCTCCCGTATACAAACCTTGTGACATATAATAGTGACCTACCTACAAGATATACTGGTACAAGTGTGCAAATGTGATGGGAGCAACCACCCACATTTTAAAATTACATTTATATTCCACTTCAAGCAGTGACACTGTTAAAATGAACAAGCACCTGAGACAAAATAGGTCATGGTTGAGGTGAAAGCCTACAGCTATTAATTTGCTAAGGAAATATAGCAACAAACTAACTCCTGCCTATATATTGCTACATATCTCAGTGCCCAGTGATCAATGTCTCATGCAATCCACATCAGGAAAAATCCTTCATGTAGATGGTAATAAACACAAACAAACCTCACGATTAGACAGTATTCAGAAAGTGATAGACTTTGATTTGCTTAGTTTTAAATGGGATGTCTCTATCACCCTTTTCCTGCAACTCTCAGATGTCTGTGCATAGAATGAAGCAGAAAGATTATAACAGACACAGTTGAAGGATGCCATGAAGAAAGCAGCATCTCCCAGATAGTATCAGACTGATAAACTGTGAACTCACAGAAACAGTGACAGCACAAAAAAGATCAGAGAAAGTTGAAACCAAACAAAATTTCAGCACTGAAATTCCAGCAATGAGAGGTGGACAGGAAGTCTTACCATTAAACAAGAAACTACTTGCAATTGGTAACTGCTAGGAAGAGAAAAAAATCAGTTTTCTCAAATAAAGTATCCTTTGTCCCTGCTTAGAAGTAGTTAGTTAATACAGAAATCATCTATTATTCTGTTTGTGTTTGCTTTTTGTTTTATTTCAGTTATTTGTTTGTTTGTTTGTTTTGTGTGTGGTTATGTGTGCGAAGGGGGAAGGGGAGGGGAAAGGGAGAGGGAGAATTGGGAAAGGGGAGGGGGAGGAGAGGGAGAGGAAGAAGGACGGGGAGAAGGAACCTGGTGTTGAGTGGGTAGGGAGAAAGAAGAATCTGGGTGGAATTGGGGAATGGGAATGTAGATTATGATCAGAATATATTGGATAAAAGAAAATTAAAGAAAAGAGAGGCTGGAAAGATTGCTCAGCAGTTAAGAGCACTGACTGATCCTCTAGAGGTACTGAGTTCAATTCCTAGCAACCACATGGTGGCTCACAACCATCTGTAATGGGATCTGATGCCCTCTTCTGGTGTGTCTGAAGACAGCGAAAGTGGACCCACATAAATGAAATAAATAAATCTTTTTTAAAAAATTAAAAAAGAGAAAAAAATCTCTACAAAGCAAATTTCTGTCATCATTAAAGGTAGAAAATAATTCATATTTGTGGTCTTGATCTTGGGTGGCTTCCCTGTAAACTGATGCTGATAACAAATACTACAAACAGACTTGCTGCCAAAACCTAAGGCAGTATTACATCATGGATTCTCCTCAGTATCTTGTTTGTAGTAGGTACTCAGTGTTACTCCTTTTTGTGTTGTCCATAGTTGTCTATAGCAGAACTGTGCACGTATAAAATTATTCTCATATTCAAGAGTGCCTTCTTTTAATTTAGTTGTTACAATGTTTCTAATGTAATTTGTATCATGTAACAAAGTGTGCTACCTTAACAAGTCAGCCTATTCTTCCTATTGTACACCATTTTAGTGCATTGGTAACTATTTCCTCCTGCATTCAAGAATGTTGAAACAAAACTTCATCAACATGCAGCCAATTTAAAGTGTTAAGAATTTATTAAATGCTAAAAGTTCAACTCCTCTTTTCTTTCAGGTTTTGTAGTATTTGTCTTAGTGAGCCTTGGAAAATGTAGGGAGCTTCTGAGAGCAAGGAAGATTTTCCCATCACTAGTGTGTATATCTCAAATGTCTATGCTGGACAAATAAAGAAGCAAGCAGAGATGACCCAAGTCAATGAATTATGTGTCCCCTGTCTTGAGAACTAAAAAAATAAATAAATTTCGAAGATGACCCCATGTTTGTGGGTATTTTGACTGGCTTGGTTTTATGTAGGTCAAGTGCTGGTAAGTACAGTTAGTATGCATTCAGGAGTACAATAGCTATGTTATGTCCTGAACACTGAATTTCACAGCACTTCTTATCTTTCTGAGGCAAGAAAGTGGGTTTCAAAGAGAATTTTATTAAAAATGAGTACTTGAACTTGAAGTACCTAGCCTAGCATTACAAACCTTATTTTGTATTCAGACTCGATCTTATGTTGTTTGCCCCTAGTTTGAACTCAATTACTGGAAAAACCACTTGTTCCAGGAATCACAGCACTCATAGCAACAGACACTCTACCCTAACTAACAGCCAATTGACTCCTTAGAAGGAAGAACCTAATGTTTCGGATGTTTTGAAATAGATTATTCAAGATAACCACAATTTCTTATAACAAGGTGAAATCATTACTAGCCAATAGAAATGCACCAAACTGACTATTTCAAATGTTAACCAATCATGTAACTGAAAAGTTGGAAAACCCCTTATTTCTCCAAAATTATGATGAAAAGGAAAGGCTTTACTAGCCTGCAGCCTTCCATACCTATTCACTGCATTGAAGAAGTTAAAAATGTTGGAGAGGTCTGAGCTCCAGCTTGAATAAAGACTCTTTGTTTATGGATACAAGTTGGGTTCCTTGTGGTTTTCAGTGATCTTTTGGGACACTACAACCTGGGTATAACATTTAGGGGCTCATCCCAAATTTCCATTCCTTCCTCCCAGCCAGAACTCTTGACAGTAAGAGTCCAAAGACTGATCTGAAAGTGTGCTCTGTGATATACTTGTCTAAGTGTCAGGGCATTTTGTTTTACTAAATCTGTAAACTGTAAATTTGTGAACTGAAAATCATAAATTTATTACTTGTCTCTCAGTTCAACACAACTATTTTTTTTTCAGCTTAATTTTCTTCTTGTGTAGGTAAATTTATTACTCATTTGATACAATGGGTAAAAAGTTGCCAATAGTCATGATTCTCTCTCACATATTCAGCTCGCCTTCTGTTGGAAGGGTCTGATGGTTTCATTTACTTCCTTCCATACCAAAATATACACTAGTGAGCAGCACATTCAGCTCAGACTGTAGTGAGAAGTATTGAAAGTATATATGTGGTACAAGTGTAATGCTAAAGAGAATAAAATGAAATTAAGAGCTGTGTGCTGATTAACATGTTTGACATCACTATAATCTGACTTAGACAGTATATAGTATAAGGGGGTATAAGGATCTTAATTACTGATATGGTGAGTTAGAGAACCCAGAATCAGAATTAGATAAGAAAAGTAATATCTAGGACCAGGAAGTCTTGCATAAAATGATGACTTATGCCAAGCAAGTTTATTAAGAAGTTTAGCTTTATCTTTTTTATTTTCATAGTTGGCAAGGTCAGCAGAGAACTACATTATCACCCAAGGCTTACAAAGGGCACCTAGAATAATTCTGACACCCTGGCTTGAAGGACTGGTAATCTGATAACAAATGCTCAGATGAAATAGGTCCCCAGAAACTGTGAGCTTAACTCCTAGAAGATACTTGCTCCAGCATCCCACAGTTCTTGTCAAGCCTGTTCCTGGACCAAAAGATGCAGAACTAAAGTTCCTTTCGTCCTTTCATCAGGCCTTCTGAAAATGTCCTGTATCTATCTGGTTCCTCCTCATAATCTACCTCCTCAGTGCGGTGCTAACCAAGGATAAAGTCTGAAGAGCATTGTAGACTCCATTGGCTTACCCATTCCTCCCATTTAATAGAGCATTCCTCTTTCCTTTGGAAGTTTATATTATTTCCATGATAATGAAAATGTTCTTTCATCTCAGCATACTGTCCTAAACCAGAGCAGGTCTCTCTGTATTGGAATATAATAACTGAGTATAGTTTCACTCATGTTTGTCCCTTTCAGAACCTGGGTCACTGCCATTGATTCTGTGCAGTGCATAAGAACTCTCGATTACAGCTCTAATATTTGATGACAATTTAATGCTGATTTCTGTTTAGTATAACTACAAACTGGTAATTCTAGAGGACCAAAGGATGACTGAGTAACTTTAATTTCTTACAACTATGAGGGAATGTGAAACATCTGCATAGCATTATAACCCAGACAAGAAGTTCTAAGTTTACCATTTTCAACAGTGAGTGGTTCTATTTCCATTAAGATGTGAATATCTCATTCACTTCCTTGAAAATCTTTTCAAGTTTTCTAAGACTCTTTTGCTAGCCCAGAATATTATTCTATCCAACAAGACACATTTTTGTTGAATGAACACATTTAGTCTAATGGTTTGATTTTGCCATTGCCAAAATGGAAATCAAACCCACTCATTCATGAGAATATATTGGGCTGTATGCTTTCATCATTCATCATTGTGTACAAGGTAGGGCTGTGTTTCTATTTTAAGAATAAATAACCAATTTCTAGGAGAGTTAAATTGGCATTGAAGATTCCTATATAATCGGAAGCCTTAGATGAAAATAATAATTGTAATTTGGACCAGAGATTGAATCCACTTCAGTGATGATACTCATTATATTTTCTTGTCTCCCTGATCTGGCCTATTTACCAACACAATTGTGTAATGTTCTGATGGACATAACTCATGTAAACATGATGATTATTCCTGGCACAGTGTAATCCTTTCAGATGACCAGATTCAAGCCTAAATTGCTTGCCATGTCTCATCTAAGCAAAGATGAATCCTTCAAGAGTTGCAATGACATATGCTTAGACAGTGAAAAAAAAGCAGAATTATACTCTACCTTCTAACAATTTGCTATTAAAATTATTATTCTTTGCTTTGTCCTAATGTAGATTATTATTTACAATTGTAATTGCAGTGGGCGAAGATCAATGCCAGGAAATAGTAATATATCATATTGATTTTGTTAGAGAACAAATATCTGCTGAAATATAATAAAATAGATATGACTAATTAGTATGGTAACCTCAGTTTCCTCCCTTTCTTCCTTTATTCTTTCCTTCCTTTCTTTCATTGCTGTACTTTAGATGGAATCAAAGGCCTTGTTTCTACTAGGAAGAGAGTCACTACCACATCCCGATTTGTCAAATTTTTCATTATTATCTGAGTAAGTCTCTACCACATAAAAATACCAGTTTTGATTCTTTGTGTTCACAAATTACAAAGAACCTTTTACTGTAGAAGAATACACACACACACACACACACACACACACACACACACACACACACACACACAGAAGTTGAATTGAGTTGTTCTATAATCCTCTTAATTTAGCTTCCAGTCCTTTGATGATAAGATCCTATTACTGAAGTTATACTTGAATCATAGAAAATAAGAAAAACAAGTTTTTACAGACATGGAAACATTTTTTTCTCCTGGCTAGCTTTCATATTACTATAGGAAGGATTGTATGCTGTTGGAAGAGTAAGTAATCCTCAGTCTCAGCAAGTGTGAACCATTAGAGCAACAATAATGACTGGGCCAATAACATATATTCACTGGAAAAATAGTGTCACATATATTATAGAAGGAACCAACCACTTAGTTCTGACGGCATCTACAGCTTACTCTGTAAGGTGGAACTCATACCTATCTATGATAACAAGGCCAAGGACCTATGTCTCTCTAGATTGATTAGAGCCATTAAACTGACAAAGTACTAAAGTGACTTCTATTTACTTATTACTATATACATAGATTGGTGCATCTTCCAACCCTCTTCAGAGAAGCATTTTCTAGCAATTGGTGGCAACTAATGCAGAAACTGTCCACCGGTCAATGCAGAGGGAATAAGACATTTTAGAGTATTTAGCCCACAATGAACTATACATATCATATTCATGACCTGGAGCCTGGGGATCTTTATGAAAGAGTGGATAAAAAGACTATAAAAAACAGGATGTTGGGTAACTTCAAGAAAGCAGTTTTTTTTTTCTTTCTGGACAAAACGGGCGTTTTATTTATAAACTCAATTAATGTGACGACATGAATGAGATCTGTGATACTCAATCCAGACAAAGTTTCACCATGGAGTTGAGAGGGGGTTCATGACATTCTGCTACTGGCTGAGTAGTTACTGTACTTGACAGTGCTTGGAGATGAAAAGTTGACTTCATTTTAATGGTGTGACTTTGGGCATGTTGACTGCACGGTGAAGCAGGCCACACTTTGAATAAGGGTCGGGCAACAGACACATCATTCAGTGGGTTAAGAAAGAAGAAGAAAACCCAAATTTGTGTGGATAAGGAATTGAATGAGAATAGAGGGTGGATCTGGGAGTCCCTGAAAAGTATGACTGTAGCAGATTATATTGTATGGGACTCTTGAAGAAATTTGAAAATAGTCTTTTACACAGATTTAGAAACAGAGTATTTTAAAGCTTATGCTTGGAAATATTATTAATGCCCTGTTTACTGGGGATGATAAATGAGTTGCATATCCATGCTGAGAAGTATTGGCTTTTGACCATGTAAGCATCATGTAAGCCATAGGCTTTCACAGTTAACAATCTGATGAAAAATCAGTTCAAAGAAGACTAACTTTCCTGCTTTCCTTTCTGACATTCAGAGTCTTTATCCTCATAATAACAGTGTACTTACATAATACTCATAGATATTTTTTTGGAAAATTCTTTTCAAGATAACAATATAAATAAAACACAAAGGCAGAGTTAGTTTATCAGTGAGAGCACTTGCTGCTCTTCCAAAGGGCAAAAATTTGGTTCCCAGAATTTATGTCAGACGCTCACACAACAGCTTGTAATTCTAGCTCCAAAGGCTCAGACACCATCTTCTGACATGTGTGGTTACATATACACACTTAGACATATGCACACATAAACATAAAATAAAATGTAGCTTAAATCACCTTTTATGTTCACAGTTTTAAAATTGTCTGGTAGAAAGTGGCTTTCGGGAGTATCTGACACTCTTTCCTTCCTAGCATACTGACAGGTGATTGATGAAGTAGCTGGAGGCTTCCTGCTATTGATGACAGGGGTTTGTTACTGGGCAGCACTGTCATTTCACTTGTGGGCAGCTCTAATTGCTAGGCATATTGCAACTCAAATTTCTTTTCTAACATAGTGCTCTAATGAGCACTTCTGAAACTTTACTTGTCCTGTGTAATCATCCCTGATTGTTCCAAGTTTGTCCCTGTGAACAGTTTCCAATTTTCTCCCTATCACTTACTGAGAAACACTGAATGCTTTGAGCACTCTCTCTTTGCTCTGTCTAGTACAAAGCACAATACCCTCTTTCATCATTTGAACTAGGAAAGTCATTGTTTTAGTCTTTAGCTTGATAGTAGCCAGTTAATTGAAATGTCTATTGCATTATATTTATAATTTTTTTTAGCATAATATCTCATATTCTCTCTAATCCTAGCTGTAGACATGGCTTTGATCATGTGATGTTTTAAACTTCAGTGAAGAACATTCATTTTCTACCATCTCATTTTAACTTTACAATAATCTTAGAAGAAAGTAGAGGGATGCTTTCATTTTCATTTATCCTGTTAAAAATGATGAGTTACAAAAAATGTGCCTGCAGTCAAATAATGAATTAGTTATAATGTTAGGTATCAAAAATGATCTAATGAACTAATAATTTGGAAGTGCATTTGTGTACTGGTCTTTTTTGGTAATTAGTAGTTGGAATATTAACACTCAATATTTTCAAATGCATTGTGTTCTTGCTCTTAAAAAATTCCTCCATCTTTCTGTATAGTTATAAAATCTTGCTAGAATTCTTTGTTATCCACTTATCCATACAAAAGTGACTGGGAGGTTGTTCTTGGTTTATTCTAGGAGAGTTCTCAATAGTCTATAGCTACCAAATATAGTGTCTTTCTTACTTAAGCATGTATTTCGATGAAGACTTGGTACTGGCTGTTTCTATCCAGTCTATAAATGATAAATATCTGTTCACCAAAATAAAAATGGCTGTATTCTTACACTTACACTTAAGAGATTGCTACAAATTAAAAAAAAATCAAGTTTTTACAAAGTAAAAAATTGACTAGTCCACTTAGCTGCACAGGATTCCATAGTAAGTAAACTTCTCTTTACTTGGAAAAGAACATTGTCTTGTCAGTCTTAAAGATATAGGTCCTTACCTCAGGGCAGGGAACAGCTAGAAATGCTCACTTAAAGAGAAGTCATTTTCTTATATTACTGTGTACAGTACTGATGTGACGGCTCATTATCTGTTTTCAAAGGGACGGGCATGGGAAGGTGCTCTTGACAAATCTGTCAACTGCAGCCTCCAGCTACAAAATTCCTCTTCTAAGAACACAGGAAGCACAGACTCTCTATAGGCGCTTTGAAAACGCTAGAGACAGTTCTGTTCTCTGGAGTATTTTGGCTTAGTCTAATTGAGCTTTGCTAACCTTTTCTCACTGACAGAACTTTGAATTTGTGTCATGAGAAAGCCTTATAAATATTTATTGAATAAAGTAGTTTGTTTGGATATGAAATGTGTTTAGAGACAGGAATTAAGGCCAGTAAATCTTCTATTTTCTGGTGAGGAAAATGTCATCAGAGACAATGCCCAACATCAAATGCTAAACAATTTGGTCCTTGTTTTAAGCTTGGTATAGAGACATATTAGAACTTTAGAAATTTCATTTGAAATAAATTATGTAACTAATGGAAGAGTGTGTAACTAAAATAATCATTTTATATCATTCATTCACCTCTCTACTCATTTTTGCTATGATTGCTCATGAAAATACATAAGGTTTGTCTTTTATTATTGAGAATATTTACTCTAAATAGAAAGTAGATAGATTAAAAATAAATAAATAAATCAAGGATATAATCTGTAATAGCTGATGCCAGTTACCCTATTAATAGGATCTAGAGTATATTAAGGTTCAAACTCCTAGACATGTCTGTGAGGTAAGTTTTGGGTTGGGATAATTGAGGTAGGAAGACCTGGAGTGGTGCCTTAGTCTCATATTAGAGTCCTTTAAATGAAAGAGCTAATAGATTTAATATATACATTACAGCATGATTTATTGTGAATCTGAGAGAGAGAGAGAGCAAAGAAATAATATTATATCCAAATTTTAGAAAAATAAAAGAACTAGTTTTAAAAGGAGAGATTTCTGAGCTAATAGAGGATGGTTTTGGTAGTCCAAGAGCTGCCTAACACTGCAGACTGAGACTCCAGTACTCTCTTGGTCCATCATTCTGGATGTATCACCAGTCCTTATTTGGCACTGAGGCTTGAAAGACTCCCGCAGAACTACTGGTCTTCATTCATATTGGAATTCTAGAGAACCTGGTTCTAATATTTTAAAGGAAAGCAGCAGTCATAAAATGTGTGATTTAGCCAGCAAAAGTGAAGGCAATTTGATTCCATTGAACTTTTTGTCTCTGTACCAATACTGTACTGTTTTAATCACTATTGCTCTGTAATACAGCTTGAGGTCAGGGATGGTGAATCCCCCAGAAGTTCTTTTATTCTTGAGAATACTTTTCGCTATCCTGTGTTTTTTTTGTTATTCCAAATGAATTTCCAAATTTCTCTTTCTAACTCTATGAAAAATTGGGTTGGAATTTTGATGGGGATTGCATTGAATCTGTAGATTGCTTTAGGCAAGATGGTCATTTTTACTATGTTGATCCTTACAATCCATTAGCATGGGAGATCTTTTCATCCTATGAGATTTTATCCAATTTTTTTCTTTAGAGACTTGAAGTTCTTGTTATACAGATCTTTCCCTTGCTTACTGATGCCAAGAAGTGCATAATGATAGGAGCTTGATATAGCGGTGTTCTGAGCGGCTCTGCCAGATCATGACAAATACAGAGGCAGATGCCCATAGCCAACCATTGACCAGAGCACAGGATCCCCAATGGAGGAATTAGAGAAAGGATTAAAGGAGCTAAAGGGATTTGGAACCCCATAAGAACTACAATAACAACTATTCAGAGCTTCCAAGGACTAAAGCACTTTCCAAAGAGTACACATGGAGGGACCCATGGCTCCAGCTATATATGCAGCAGAAGACAGCCTTGTTAGGCATCAATGGGAGGAGAAGCCCTAGGTCCTGACAAGGCTTAGTGCCCCATTATGCCGGAATGACAGAGTTGGGAGGCAAGAGGAGGTGTGTGGGTGGATAGGGGAGCACAATCATAGAAATAAGGGGAAGGAGAATAGGGTAGGGGGGTTTATGGAGGGGAACATGGAAAGGGGATAACATTTAAAATGCAAATAAAGTATGCCCATTTTAAAGAGTACAGGCACAAGTAATGTTCCCTGTTTCAATGCTTGGCTTTTGGTTTGGGCTGCCATTAGAAGGTACCACACACATTAAAGTGAGTCTTCCTTTTGCAAGATATCTAATCACAAAAGTTTCTCACAGCAGTGCCCAGTAGCTTGCATTTTAGTTAATTCCAGAATCAATCAAATTCAAAGCAAAGATTAGCCAGCATACTTTTTCAATACTATTCAGTTACAGATATCCCTGTTTCTTCTGACTGGTTTTTGTCTATTTTGTTGTTGTTGTTGTAAGAACTTCAACTGTCCAGTTCCTATTCCGTTGAACCTCTCTTGAGGAAATGACTTTGGGTAATAACAACACATTTATGGCAACAATTCTTCACCCCTTTCTATAACCATCACTTTTTGGTACTGAAGAAGAACTGAAGACTTCCATTACTTCATTATTCTCTATTATTCTGTCATGAAAGGAGGAGAGTGATGCGATTATAACTAGTTTCACATGTAAAGAAAAATGTTAGATTACCCATCACTGATTTTTGCCAGTTATTTCTGTTTTTTATTTTTAAAACATATTTAGTTGTTTTATTTTATTTGTAAGGGTATTGTACTGGATGGTTTTGTGTCAACTTGACATAAACTGGAGTTATCACAGAGAAAGGAACCTCAGTTGGGGAGATGCCTCCATTAGATCCAGCTGTAAGGCATTTTCTCAACTAGTGATCAAGGGGGGAGGGCCCCGCCCATTGTAGGTGGTGCCATCCCTGGGCTGGTAGACCTGGGTTCTATAAGAAAGCAGGCTGAGCAAGCCATGGGGAAGCAAGACATCCCTCCATGGCTTCTGCATCAGATCCTGCTTCCTGACCTGCTTGAGTTCCAGTCCTGACTTCCTCTGGTGATGAACAGCAATGTGGAAGTGTAAGCTGAATGAATCCTTTCCTCCCCAGCTTGCTTCTTGGTTATGATGTTTGTGCAGGAATAGAAATCCTGACTAGGACAGGTATCTTACAGTATGTATGCATGTATGTATTTATTATATGTATGTAGAATGTGTGTGTGTGTGTGTGTGTGTGTGTGTGCGCGCGCGTGTTGCCTGCAAAGATCACAAAGGGGCATCAGGTCAAGTGGAACTGGCATTGCATATTGTTGTGTGTCACCACATGTATTGTGGGAAGAAAACCTGAGTCTTCTGCTAGAGCAACAGGTAATGTTACCTGTTGAGTTACTCTCAAGCACCAGCAAGGCATTTTCTTATAAAGGCTTGTATTAATAGTGTCCTTTTTCTAATGTAAAACACTTTTTTTTCTAATGTAAAACAATTAGTTTGCCATAAAATAAATGTTTAAATAACATTGTAGGATGAAGTAAATGCCCTTTTCTAGTCCCTTAATTTGTTTTTCAGTTTTCTGGATAAGAGTCCATGCCTTTTAGAATATAGGGACTTATTTCCTACTAACATTCAATTCAGCCTTTTAAAGATCTCTAGAGAACAGTGATAAGCATCTAAAATTATTTGTCCAACTGTTTTTCATGAAGTCATCTACTGCATCTATGAGGGTGCTCCCCCTTCCACCCACTCACTCCAACTCACGACCTTGGCATTCCCCTAAACTGGGGAAATGAGCCTTCACAGGACCAAGGGCTTCTCTTCCTACTGATGCCAGACAAGGTCACCCTCTGCTACCGATGCAGGTAGAGCCATGGGTCTCCCTATGTGTACTCTTTGGTTGATGCTTTAGTACCTGGGAGTTCTGGGGAGTCTGATTGGTTGATATTTTTGTTCTTCCTATGGGCAACTTCTCTTTTCTAAGTGAGATAGATAGACGGTCTACCTTAGATATTAGCATCTGTATCACAGAGTTTCTACAAATATGCAAAGCAAATTTGTACTTCTTATAAATTACTCGGCGTGCTATGGCAGCCCAAACAGCCTAAGACCGAAATAAAATGGTGGGATAAAATGTCCCCATGGCAAGAATGGAATTATCAAATAGCTAATGTGCAGTTAACTACCATTTTTTTTAAGATATCAAAGGTACTATGTTTCTGTTCAGCAAATCCTGTAGGGACTGTGCTCTGGAAACTTCAAAAGTGTATTTAGTTTGCAGTCCTCTTATGCATGGATCATGATGAGTCACCATGATTCATTTTCTTATAGTATAACATGTTTATTAAAATATACATTTCCAAGAACTATACAGATGCTAAAATAAAATCAAGAACTCTCTTCTTATACACATGTAGACATTAACTGAGGTGATATTTTGGGATAGAAATAATTGTCTGGGATTGTAATGCTATAGAACTCTGAACTTGCTTTTTCTACACATTGAAAACTATTTCACTGAAACGGATAAGTTTGAGGGAATGGTGTCACAGGGTTGTGGTACAGAAAAAAATTGGTAACTTCTAGTACTAGGTAATATCCAATTTTTCTGGCACCTAACTCTTCAAGCTACAATAAAAAAAAATTAATCACAGGGTTGGATTTTGAAAGACTCAGAATTTATTAATCACAAATCACTAGAAGTTAAAGGAAGCAAAGTTCAAAGATACAGATTCACTTAAAAGATATATGTATCTTAAAACTTGGTAGTTAGGAAAAGATATGGCCTACTTATCATTTAAATTTAATTTTAAAGCAATGGTATCAGGCATCCATGATGCATTACTGTTTTGTTAATGTGACACAAGGTACTTAAAGGAAGAAAGATTTATTGGATAAACATTTTGGAGCATTTGGTTCTTAGCCACCTAACTTTATGAGGCCAGTATTACCACGGGAGCACATGGCTGAGCAACATCATAATGGAGAACAGGAAACAGACAAAAAGGCAGAAGGCAGAGGCCAGGGCAAGATATATTCCTGTCCTGGGGCACATCAATGGACTACTCCTTCCACACAGGCAACAACTCTCACCTTTTACCACTTCACAGTAATCTGTTCTCTTATTAAATCACAGAAGGACATTTGGCAGGAGCTCTCATGGTGTAAGCATCTCAAAGAGTATCCTCACAGACACCCTGAGAGGTTTCACAAATTTTTTTGATGGTTTGGTTGTGAGTCTTGGCTTTAATAACTGAGCTATCTCTTCATCCCCAAAGGTATTTCACAATCTCATCAAACTGACAGTTTAGACTAACCACACACACACACAAACACACACACACACACACACACACACACACACACACACACACACACACACACACACATTATATTTATATGCTTCCTTAAATAGTGATGTCTAGTTAACAAAAAGACAGCTATTTTATTAGTGTTGTATTTATAGTTTAAAAATGAAATATGCTTATTTTTTAGTTTTTCATCCTGTAACTTTGAATTAGTAATAACAAAAACTTAGAATCGCTTTATATCCCATGTGATAGAAATACATTTATATTCATCCGATCCTGTACAGTTAATCTACTATCATTGTGTTTCCTTTGTCCTATGGGATTTACTTGTTTAACTTTTAATATTAATTTTTCTGTCATTGGTATTGTGGCCTGAATGGGTTTGGCTCCCATAGACTCATGCATTAAAATGCTTCGCCATGGGGGTGGAACTATCTGGAGCTGTGGTTTTGTTGGTGCAGGTATGGCCTTGTTGGAGGAAATATTTCACTGTTGTGGTGAGCTTTGAGGTCTCTATGGTCAACTTCCACCCAGTTTAAAATTATATCCTCCCCCTGGTTGCCTGATGATCAGGATGTAGAACTCTTGGGTCCACCAGCACCGTGTCTGCCTGCCTGCTGCCATGCTTCCCACCATGATGATAATGGACTGATCCTCTGAAACTGTAAGCCAGTCCCAATTAACTATTTGCCTTTGTAAGAATTGCCTTTCTCAGGTTGTCTCTTCATAACCATAAAGCTCCAAGACAGCTGGTACCCTAAGATTGAACTTGAATATGAAGAAGAATGAGACAGAAAAGAAACAACAAGAACAGCAGAAATTCTGCTGTGTATTTATTCAGAGACTCTAATTCAAATAAGAACATTAAAAAATTCTTTCCTTTCTTATTCAATATGTATTTTTTCCCACTGCTCCAAATACTGAAAAACTTTGTGTTAAGGTGGTAAACATAGGCTTAAGTACCATATACATGGAGATATTTTTCTAACGATGTCCAGTCTCAGTAAGTAAGCAACACAATTTAGAATAAGCATCAGACACATGAGCATAATAAAAAGTTAAACGGTAGTGAAAAGAAGAAAGGACAGTGAGAAGAGGCACTATTTTTAAGCCTAAATTGTTAGCTAATTTTATGTTTTCTGATTTTTTCTCTACAGTTATTTGCTGAGTGATCATGTGGTCATCCATTATTGTATATACAGAATAATTACTTATCTTTGTTTATAAAGGAATTTTATATAATTTCTTGCCTGTTCTGAAACTTGGTCTCTGACAATTTTTACATTCAGTTTTGTTATTTATCATTTCTGACATTAGTTTTTATATTCTTATTGTTTAAGATTAATTAATGGTGGCCGGTGTTAGTTCCAGTGGCTTGATTCAATAAATGTATATTTCTTGTATTGTATTTTAATGTAGTTTGGGCAATTCTCAAATAAACTCTCCTTCAAATGATAACTTAAGTATCCAAGCATTTTCACTTTTCTAGACATGTGGTAAGGAAGGTCAGGCTAGCTAGGGTGCTTGAGATGAAGTAGGCAGTTGCTTTGGTTTGCTGTGTAAGGACTGAGCTCTGTCTCATTAGCCTTGAAGGTTTTTTGGTTCAAGTCCTAAGAATATATCCTCCTTGGATAGAGAGTGAATGTGGAGAACAAGGAGGTGCATTTTGAGCATGACAAAATGCTCTGTAAGAGAAGTAATTTTCAAACAGAACCACAGCCTTTGGTGCTGAGTGACATTAAAAAAAAAGACTGAGGAAGATCATTCAATAGTGCACCCTGAACGTTTATGCAGCACCAGGCATTGGAAATATAAAATAAAAAAAATTGCTTTCTTATCTCGAACTTAAAGGTTCTGATAAGCCTGAGCTTGGGGGAAAATTATCTCTCAGAAGGACAGGGAGATATATGAAGTGACCTTTGAATATTTCCTCACAGTTTGCAGTATGACAAACTCAGAATCTAGGACACCTTCCTCTGTCTAAATTTATTCTAAACGTCTGTTTTTGAACCGTATGTGGAGCGAATCTAGAATGGATACCACTGTACTCATCCCTTATAGATACAGTAGTAAATACCCAGCAGAACTTTATGAAATGATTTAGGCTAGCCTACTTTGACTACTAAAAGCACTATGTAGATATCAATTTCTTTATATCAAATAAAAGAACACTAGTGAGGGATCAACGTTGTTTCCATTTCAAAACTCACTTTCATTGATGACCTGACGGTGGGCCCCTGACCAGGTGTCACATAGTTTTACATTAATTTTAGCTGCCTGAGTATTTTCATGGTCCTTGGAATTAGCTTAGTTTTAGAAGAGTCATGTAACACTGAATTAATGAGCTTATGAACAAAACTGGAGGTTAGGAACTTTATATATTTTATAATGGCATTTTATTGGATAGTTTATGTAATTATATCTCAAATGTTATCTCCTTCGCCCCCTTGCCTATCTTTCCCCCCGCTTCTGTGATAATGCTTCCTTTCCTGCCCACTCACACTCACCTCAACACCTTGGCATTGCCCTTCACTGGGGAAACAAACCTTCAGAGGACCAAGGGCTTTCCTTCCTATTGATGCCAGACACTGCCATCCTCTTCTATATATGCAGCTGGAGCCATGGGTCCCTCCATGTGTGCTCTTTGGTTGGTGGCTTAGTCCCTGGAAGCTCTGGGGAGTCTAGTTGGTTGATAATGTTGTACTTCCTATGAGGCTGCAGACCCTTTCATCTCCTTTAGTCCTTTCTTTAACTCTGTCATTGGGGCACCTGTGCTTAGTCTGATGATTAGCTGCTTTCAATTACCTCTAAGAAGAGTTAAGGGATAGACACAGTACTGAATTGTTACTTTCAAATGTGTAATTCTTCAAACTATTTTTTATGGGGTTTGGAGTATTGGTACCTAAATAGGCACAAAAGGCCCAAAAGATTGTCCCTTTAAGTTATAAACTACACATGTTGCTTTGGGTTTCTTTAACATGTCTGGTAAACGACTGTTAATTACTATCAGATTTGATTGCTGTTGTAATTTAGACTATATCTAAGTATTTCCAAAATTACAGAAAGACATATTACTAGAGAAAAAGAAGTCTGTTTAAATTAAATTGTCACTTTAATTAGTATTCCCTAATATTTTCAAGTGCCACCTGGACCAGCAGTTCCCAAAGTTAAAGGCCTGGTAAGAAGGGGATCTGAGTTACCAAGGGGCAGAGATATCTCTGCCAGGTGCTCACGGAAAGCCCACACCAGTCCTGCCTGATCCAGGGACCAGGAATCCAGCATTGGGACCTCTCTTTCCACCCAGCAACTTTGGGGCACAGAACAGGGCTCGGACCATCCACCACCTGAACTAGCAGAGATCTAGGGACACAGACCAGATACAAGGGAAGGGCAAGAACATATCACTGACAACAAGATGGCAAGAGGAAAGTGAAAGAGCATATCCCAAGGAAACCAAGACAACCTGGCAACACCAGTACCCAGCTCTCCCATCACAGCAAACAGCAGAATGGCAAACACTCCAGAAAAAAAAGACACAGAGCTAAAATCATACCTCAAGACAATGATAGAGATCCTTAAACAAGAACAGGAGGAAAAGCAAAAAGAATCAGAAGCTTTTCAAGAGGAAACAAGAAAAACACTCAAAGAACTAGAGGAAAACAGAACCAAAGAGATGAAGGAATGGAAGACAATTTTAAAACGGAAATTGACACAATAAAGAAAACACTAAAAGAGATAATCCTAGAGGTAGAATGCCTAAAAACGAAATCAGGAGTCACAGATGCAAGCATTTCTAATAGACTACAAGAGATGGAAGAGAGAATCTCGGGGGCTGAAGACAACATTGAAAACAGAAAAACAGTCAGAGAAGATGCAAAAACCACAAAGCTCCTAACCCAAAATGTCCAGGAGATCCAGGACATAATGAGAAAACCAAACCTAAGGATAATAGGAATAGAAGAGGGAGAAGAATATCAACTAAGAGGCTCAGTAAATATCTTCAACAAAATTGTAGAAGAAAACTTCCCTACCCTTAAGAATGAGATGACCACGAGCACAAAAGAAGCCTTCAGAACTCCACATAGGTTGGACCAGAAAAGAAATTCCCCCCGACATGTAATAGTCAAAACACCAAGTGCCCAATGCAAAGAAAGAATACTAAAAGCAGTAAGGGAAAAAGGTAAGGTAACATATAAAGGCAGAACAATCAGAATCACACCCGATTTCTCACAGAGACTATGAAAGTTAGAAGAGCCTGGGCAGACATCATGCAGACCCTAAGAGCACAAGTGCCAGCCCAAGCTGCCACACCCAGCAAAACTATCAATCACCATAGATGGAGAGATGAAGATAATTCAAGACAAATCTAAATTTACACAATATCTGGCCACAAACCCAGTACTACAACGAATTATAGGTGGAAAACCCAATAAAATGAGGGGAACTACATCCTAGTAAAAACAAGAAAACTCCTAAGCAAGAAAAGCAAAAGAAGAAAGAGACACAGACACAGCTCAACCTACAAAAGCAATAATAGCAGGAAACAGAAACCACTATTCCTTGATATCTATTAACATAAATGGAATCAACTGCCCAATAAAGACACATAGGCTATCAGACTGGATACATAAAAAAAAAAAAAAAAAAAAAAAATCCAGCATTTTGCTGCATACAGGAAACTCATCTCAGAGACAAAGACAGCCACAATCTTAGAGTAAAAGGTTGGGAAAAAAACTTCCAATCAAACAGCCCCAAGAAGCAAGCTGGAGTGGCTATTCTAATATCGAATAAAGTAAATTTCCGACCAAAAGTTATCAAAAAAGATAAGGAAGGACACTTTTTTACTCATTACAAGGGAAATCTCTCAGGAAGGACTCTCAATCCTTAACATATATGCTCCAAATACAAAGCACCCACATTCATAAAAGAAACCCTACTAAAGCTCAAAAAATACATTTCACCCCACACAATAATAGTGGGAGTCTTTAATACTCCACTCTTACCAATGGACAGATCATGGAAACAGAAACTGAACAAGGACACTGTAAAACTTGCAGTCACTATGAACCAACTGGAATTAATAAATATCTACAGAACATATCATCCTAAAGTAAAAGAATACACCTTCTTCTCAGCACCCCATGACACCTTCTCGAAAATTGACCACATAATTGGACACAGAACGAGCCTCAATCAATATAAGAAAATTGAAATACTCCCATGCATCCTCTCAGATAACCACGGTCTAAGGCTGGTCTTTAAAAACAACAAAGACAACAAAATGCCCACATACACATGGAAACTAAACAATGCACTGTTAAATGATAGCAGGGTCAAAGAAAAATTAAAGAAAGAAATTAAGGCTTTCCTAAAAATCAATGAAAACGAAAATACAACATACCCAAACCTATGGGATGCAATGAAAGCAGTACTGAGAAGAAAACTCATATCTCTGAGCGCTTCCAAGAAGAAATTGTACAGAGAATACATCAGCAACTTGACAACACACCTAAAAGCCCTAGAAAAAAAAAAAAGGAAGCAGATACACCCAAGAGGTGTAGACAGCAAGAAATAATCAAACTTAGGGCAGAAATAGACCAAATAGAAACAAAAAGAATCATTGAAAGAATCAACAAAACAAAGAGCTGGTTCTTTGAGAAAATCAAGAAGATTGATAAACCCATAGCCAGACTAACTAGAGGGCCAAAAGAGAGTACACAAATTAACAAAATCAGAAAGGAAAGTGGAGACATAACAACTGAAACTTAGGAAATTCAAGATATCAGATCCTACTACAAAAGCCTATACTCCACAAAGTTGGAAAATCTGGAGGAAATGGATGAATTCCTAAACAGATACAAGATCCTATAGTTAAACCAAGACCAGGTAAACCATCTAAATAATTCCATAACACCTAAAGAAATAGAAGAATTTATCAAAAGCCTCCCAACCAAAAAAAGCCCAGGTCCAGATGGGTTCAGTGCAGAATTTTATCAGACATTCATTGGGGACATAACATCAATACTCTCTAAACTATTTCACAAGATAGAATCAGGTGGAATACTACCTCACTCATTATTTTTTTTTTTGAGGCAACAATAATCCTCATTCCTAAACCACACAAAGACCCTACAAGGAAAGAGAACTTCAGACCAATCTCACTTATGAACATTGATGCAAAAATACTCAACAAAATCCTTGAAAACCGAATCCAAGAACATATCAAAATGATCATTCATTATGACCAAGTAGGCTTCATCCCTGGGATGCAGGGATGGTTTAATATAAGAAAATCCATCAATGTAATTCACCATATAAACAAAGTCAAAGAACAAAATCACAGGGTCATCTCAAGATGCTGAGAAAACATTTGACAAAATTCAACACCCCTTCATGTTAAAAGTCTTGGAAAGAACAGGAATCCAAGGCACAGACCTAAACATAATAAAAGCAATATACAGCAAACCAACAGCCAACATCAAACTTAACTGTGGGAAACTTGAAGCAATCCCACTAAAATCAGGGACTCAACAAGGCTGCCCACTCTCCCCCTACCTATTCAACATAGTACTGGAAGTCCTGGCTGGAGCAATTAGTCAGCAAAAGGAAATCAAAGGGATACAAATCAGAAAGGAATAAGTAAAAACATCACTCTTTGCAGATGACATGATAGTGTACTTCAGTGACCCCACAAATTCCACCAGAGAACTCCTACAGCTGATAAACAAGTTCAGCAAAGTGGCTGGATATAAAATTAACTCAAACAAAATAGTGGCCTTCCTATATTCAAAGGATAAACATGTGGAGAAAGAAATTAGGGAAAAGATACCCTTAACAATAGTCTATGAAATACCTTTGTGTGACTCTAACTAAGCAAAGGAAGGACCTGTATGACAAGAATTTCAAACCTTTAAAGAAGGAAAATAAGGAGCATCTCAGAAAATGGAAAGATCTCCCATGCTCATGGATTGGAAGGATCAACATTTTAAAAATGGCCATCCTATCAAAAGCAATATACTGATTCAATGCAATCCCCATCAAAATTCCAACCCAGTTCTTCAATGAGTTGGAAAGATCAATGCGCAATTTCATCTGGAATAACAAAAGACTTAGAAGAATGGAATCCATCCTGAACAACAGGAAAACATCTCCGGGAATTACTATTCCTGACCTCAAGCTATATTACAAGGCAATTGTGCTGAAATCTGCATGGCAGTGGTACAGAAATAGGCATGTGGATCAATGGAATAGAATAGAAGATCTAGAAATGAGCCCTCATGAATATGGTTACCTGATTTTTGATAAAGGAGCTGGAAACTTTCAATGGAAAAAGGACAGCCTATTCAACAAATGGTGCTGGTCCAACTGGCACTCAGCATGCAGAAGAATAAATATAGACCCTTTCTTATCTCCTTGTACAAAGCTCAACTGTAAGTGGATCAAAGATCTCCACACTAAACCAGATACACTCAAACTATTAGATGAGAAAGTAGAGCAAACCTTAGAACACATAGGCACAGGAGAAAATTTTCTGAACAAAACACCAATGGCTCAAGCTCTAAGGTCAAAGATTAACAAATGGGACTTAATGAGATTGCAAATTTTCTGTAAGGATAAGGACATTGTCAAGAAAACAAAGGGTAGCTAACCGAATGTGAAAAGATCTTTACCAACTCCACATCATATAGAAGCCTAATATCCAAGGTATACAAAGAATTCAAAAAGCTAGACACCAGAGAATCAAACAGCCCTAATAAAAAATGGGGTACAGAGCTAAACAAAACGATCTCAATTGAGGAATATCGAATGGCTGAGAAACATCTAAGGAAGTGCTCGACATCCTTAGCCATCAGGGAAATGCAAATCAAAACAACCCTGAGATTCCACCTCACACTAGTCAGATTGGCCAAAATCCAAAACTCAGATTACAGCAGATGCTGTTGAGGTTGTGGAGAAAGAGGAACACTTCTCCACTGTTGGCGGGGTTGTAAACTGATACAACCACTTTGGAAATCAGTCTGGCGATTCCTCAGAAAATTTGACATAGTACTACCTGAAGATCCAGCTATTCCACTTCTGGGCATATACCCCAGAGAAACTCCAATATACAACAAAGATACATGCATTACAATGTTCATAGCAGCTCTATTTATAATAGCCAAAAGCTGGAAAGAACCCAGATGTTCTTCAGTAGATGAATGGATACGAAAATTGTGGTACATTTACACAATGGAGTACTACTCAGCTATTAGAAATAATGACTTAACCAAATTCTTAAGAAAATGGTTGCATCTAGAGAATATAATTTTGGTGAGATAACCCAGTCTCAAAAGAACAGACATAGTATGCCTTCATTGATAGTTCGGATGCTAACCCCAGAGGCTCGCACTGCCCCAGAAACAACTCACAGACTGTGTGGAGTTCAAGAAACAAAACAAAACAAAACAAAAAAAATTATGCTCAATCCTTACACACCAAGAAAACGTTGACTAATTCAGTGTTACCTCTGTTTTACATGTACTTTTTGCTTATTGTAACTAGTAAGATCTTAATGCAGAGTATCAAACCTTAAAAAAAAGAAAAAAAAGCCAAGCACTGACATAAATATATTTGTATACATTTATGCAAAAATGTTTAATTTTTTTTCTTTTATCTTTGTTTTTTAAAATAATGTTAAAGAAAAGAAAAGAAAACATTAATCTCATGGCTTGGCTGAAATTAATGGAAAAAAAAACCCAGTAAAAATATCTAATACCAATACTTTTCAAACTATACCACAAAATAGATGCAGAAGTAAAAGTGCCAAATTGGGTCTATGAAGCTACAATTGTGCTTCTATCTAAAACACACAAAGACCCAACTAAGAAAGAGAACTTCAGAACAATGTCCCTTATGGATATCGATGCAAAAATATTCAACGAAATTCTAGCAAACCAAATCCAAGAACAGGTCAAAACAATCATCCATCACGATCAAGTAGGATTCATTCTAGGGATGAAGGGTTGGTTCAATATATGGAAACCCATCAACATAATCTACTATATAAATAAACTCAAAAAACCCACATGATCATCTCATTAAATGCTGAGAAAGCATTTTAGAAAATTCAAAACCTCTTCATGTTAACAGTTGGAAAAATCGGCAATTCAGTGCTTATACCTAAACGAAGCAAACTAAATGAAGAGAAATTTGAAGCAATCTTAATAAAATCAGAAACTAGACAAGGCTTCCTATTATCTTCCTACCTATTCAATATATTATTCAAAATCTAAGCCAGAACAATTAGACAACAAAAAGAGTTCAAAGGAATATTAATTGCAAAGCAAGAAGTCAAAATATCACCATTTGCAGATTATACAATTGTATACTTTTATGCAAAAATGCTTAAAATTTGTATATTTATCTTTGTTTTTTTAAAATAAAGTTCTTCAATAAAAAAGTTATCCAATAAAAAAATTGTATACTTAATTGTCACAAAAAAATTCCACAAGGGAACTTCTCCAGCTGACAAAAAACTTCACCAAACCAGAAGGATATAAAACTAACTCAACGAATCAGCAGCTTTCCTGTACTAAAAGGATAAACAGGCTGAGAAATACATTAGGGAAATGACACCCTTCACAATAGTCACAAACAATATAAAATATTTTGGTGTGAAATACCAAGGAGGTGAAAGATCTGTATGACAAAAACTTCTTCAAATCTCTGAAGAAAGATGTTGAAGAAGATCTCAGAAGATGGAAAGGTCTTCTAAGCTCATGGATTGGCAGGATTAATATAGTAAAAATGACTATCCTACCAAAAGTAATTGACAGATTCAATGCAATCTCATTAAAATTCCAACTCAATTCTTCATAGAATTAGAAAAAGCAATTTTCAAATTCATTTGGAATAACAAAAACAACAACAACAACAAAAACAGGATAGCAAAACCTATTCTCAACAATAAAATAACTGCTGGGGAAATCATGATCTCCAACTTCAAGCTCCATTACAGTGTAATGGTGATAAGACTGTATAATATTAATACAGAGACAGGCAAGTTGATGTATGGAATAGAACTGAAGACCCAGAAATATACTCATACATGTATATTCACCTGATCTTTGGCACAGGAGCTAAACCACCCACTGGGGGGAAAATGCTGCATTTTTAACAAATGGTGCTAGTTCAACTGGAAGTCAGCATATAGTTGAATGGAGATTGATCCATTCTTATTGCCTTGTACAAAGCTCAAGTCCAAGTGGATCAAGGACCTCCACATAAAACCCAATACCTCGAAACTAATAGAAGAGAAAGTGGGGAAAAGCCTCAAACACATAGGCACGGGGGAAATTTTCCTGAACAGAAAACTAATGACTGATGCTCTAAGATCAAGAATTGACGTATGGGACCTCATAAAATTGCAAACCTTCTGTAAGGCAAAGGACACTGTCATTAGGACAAAAGCATCAATCAACAGACTGGAAAAATATCTTTATCAATCCTATTTTTGATAGAGGGCTAATATCTAATATATACAAAGAACTCAAGTAGTTAGACTTCAGGAAATAAAATAATTATATTAAAAATGGGCTACAAAGATAGAAAAATAATTCCCAACTGAAGAATATTGAATGGCTATGAAGCACCTAAAGAATTGTTCAACATCCTTAGTTATCAGGGAAATGCAAATCAAAACAACCCTGAGATTCCTCTTCATACCAGTTAAAATGGCTAAGATCAAAACCTCAGGTGATATCAGATGGAGAATGTGGAAAAAGAGGAACAATCTTCCATTGTTAGTCCAATTGCAATGTTACATTTTTAGTCCAATGGTACAGCCACTGTAGAAATCAGCCTGGTAGTTCCTAAGAAAACTGGACATAGTACTACCTTAGGACCCAGCTGTACTATTCCTGGACTTATACCCAAAAGATGTTCCAACATATAACAAAGACGCCTGTTCCACTATGGTCATAGCAGCCTTATTTGTAATAGCCAGAAGCTTGAAAGAGCCCAGATGCCCTTTAAATGAGGAATGGCTAGAGGAAATGTGGTATATTTTCACACTGGAGTACTCCTCAGCTATTAAAAACAATGACTTTATGAAATTCTTAGGCAAATGAATGGAACTAGTAAACATCATTCCAATTGAGGTAACACAATCACAAAAGAACACACATGATATGTACTCACTGACAAGTGGATAATAGCTCAAAAGCTCTGATTACCCAAGAAACAATCCAAAGACCACAGGAAGCTCAAGAATTTGGAAGGCCAAAGCAGGGATGCTTCAGTCCTTCTTAAAAGGAAAACAAAATATTCACAGGAGGAAATATGGAGACAAAGTTTGGAGCAGAGTCTGAAGGAAAGGCCATTCAGATAATGCTGGGATCTATCCCATATGCTGACACCAAACACAGTCAACAGTTGTGAATGCCAAGAAGTGCATGCTGATAGGTGCCTGATATAGCTGTCTCCTGATATAGCTGTCTCCTGAGTCTCTGCCAGAGCCTGACAAATACAGAGTTGGATGCCCTCAACCAACCGTTGGACTGAGAATTGGATAACCAGTTGAGGAGCTAGAAAAAAGACTGAAGGAGCTGAAGTGGATTGCCACCCCAAGGGAAAACAACATTATCAACCAGACAGACTCCCCCAGAAGAGTTCCTAGAGACTAAACCATGGATCAAAGAATATACATGAAGGGACTCATGGTTCCAGCAACATATGTAACAGAGGATGGACTTCTCAGGCATCAATGAGAGAAGAGGTTCATGACCCTAGTTTATGATCATTAGATGAATAAGTAGAAAAGATCCTTTGGGAACATTGGCTTTGAGCACCCCACTTTTTTTCCTCTATGTGTTTTTCTTTCCTCTCCTTCAAAGAATATAGAAATTGTCTCAGTTGTTTCAAAGAAACTTCCATGAGCCCTGACCTGTGTGCTACATGGTTCAGAGTTGATGGAAACTCCCAGATTTTCATAGAATGCAATTACTTTTGTAGGTGAAGGGCTTGAAGAAATGGTACATCATTATTTGAATGCACCCTACCTTTTTCTCTTTCTTTTTAGAATAACAGGAAATAAAATCCTAGATACATACTTCTGTCTAGGCAAGAACATTCAGCTTTTTTGAAGATAAAAACATAAGTTTTAATGTGTGACAGCATCAGATATATATCCCTTTACAAAGAGAAAAATGAAAAAAAAATAAACAGAAACATTTATGAAATCAACTTTGACTGCCATGAAGATTATACCCAAAATTTTAGAAAGCTGATTATGTTGGCACTTCTCAACCTTCCACACTTGAGTTTATGTACTTCCACTGTTTAAATTTTATTTGACATAAGTGAGAAGTTAACTAAGTAGAAGCAGCTTTAAAAAGATCTGCAACCAGCATTATTGTATTAGAGTTGCAGACAACCGGCTCAGACTCCTGAGTCGGCCTTCAGATTTAATTCTAGATGTCCTTTCTCTCTTGCACATGTGAATAAATAGGAAAATGATTTCCTTTAGCTAGATCTGTGCTTTAAGCAGAAATGCAATCATCATGGTTCCTAAGTGTTGTGTGTACACTCTCTAACTCAATTTTCTCAGCATTATTTAGACATGCTCCCTGCTTAAACCTGATAGGAAGCCTTTCTGCCCATACCAATTAACCTAACCCTGCAATTTAGTTTTACCCAGTTGTCCTTGGGCCCTTGCTTGTTCTCCTCTGTGTTTCCTATTTGAATTGGTTTGAATCCTTTCCCAGAAAATGTTTATAATCTGAAAATCATCTTAATCCGTTTGGCCCAATTTTTCTTGTCCTTTAATTTTCCAACAGACCAAAGTGGATTTCAAAAAAAATTGCACATAATAATAAAATATTTTAAAGTATGAATTTCTTTTTATAAATTTTGCTGATGAGAGTTAAGAGCCCAAAGCCACCAATTACTGGCAAAGACAATACAGAGCATCTCTCCCTTTCCTACTGGGGGATATAAGTGTTTTCTTTCAGTGAGATTTCTGAAGGAAAATACGGACAAGGGTATTTTCTATCTTCTTTGTTAATGTGACGCCTTGCTGGTTAATCTTTTGGAAATTTAAGTCAGGAGTATGCAATCTACTCTACACTTAGAATGACTAACACTGTGTATATTGTGATTGTGTTCCTCTGTTTAAATATGTTCTAAATGAATGTGTCAGGTGACTAGAATGCAAGGGATCGTTAAAGCACAGTGGCAAAAAGCTTGTTTTCTGAAAGAGTTTTATTAACAGTTTGTCCTGTTGAGTTAAACGTGAAAGTAGAATCTGGAATTAATTTAAATGTCTTCCTTCCATGTACAAAAGTCCCTGCTTCATGCAGAACATTTGCAAACACCATGTAACTTTTCACGTTTCCATATTTTCAAATTTATCTAGATGTGAAATTTGAAATATTAGTTTGTTAATGTTGTCTTTGTCTCATTGAGTGAAGGTCCAAACTCTCAGTTCTCCTGTCTTGGGTTTTCCAAATCAATTCTGATACACTTTTAAATCTTAGATATCCATGCATTTATGACTTTAGGTTACCTGTTATGAAAAAATGAATAAACAATATCCTCAGCATGTCTATTTCACAAAATAACTTTTTTTCTGTTCCAAAATATTTAAAATATATATGTAAATTGATCTATGTGTTTGTATCACAAGTCTAAAAACTAGAGTCTACCTGCTGATATCGATCAATCCAGGGGAAAAATCATTTCCAATTTATATTGTAAAGCAACGTCAAGATTGATAAGTGGAACTCTCACCATGACTGGTTTTCTAAGGTGGTCACTTTCCCTTAGAATCCTGTTGCTTTTGCTTTTTAAATTTTGTAACTATATTTACATATAGAAAATGTAACAGTGTACATTTAACCCAGCTTAGTGGTAAGTTCTTTAACCTATGCCTTTTCCAGCTTGTCTGTGATCCACTGGCTTAGGACCCAGAATATTGTCTCCCCATATTTGCCATTGTAATTAGTTCTAATAGCTTCCATCAGGTTAGCCACAGTACCACTGTTTTTCTAGTAAACCTCTGTGAGTGAAATAGCAGTACACATCTTCTTGTGGACCAGGCTTTCCAGCCTAGCCTTTCTCTTGATGATGTAGTAGGGCACCTTCATCTTTCAGCACATGGTAAGCAGGAAAGTTACCAGTTGGATGGGGATTACTTCATGGGTAGTCACGACCAGCTGAGCCTTCTTGTTCTCCACTAAGATGATAACTGTATTGATTCTACTTGGAGAAGAGTTTATCATTTAGTTGGGATGTTCTCTTTGTCAACGACTTTCTTCTCAGCACAGGCCAGTAACCTTTGCTTCTTCTCTTGCTTTGTTTTTGGCCTATACTTGTGGGCAAGCTTAGGCAGCTGATTAGCTGGTTGCCTTTCCAGGGCCTGGGTGAACTTATGAAAGTCAGGAGGTGCTTTGAGCTGCTTGTAGAGGATGAGTCAGAAAGGGAGTCTATCTAGAAAGGAAGCAGAGGGTATGGAACTGGAAAGAGTGGGGGAAGGAGTGAACTATAATCAAGATATATTGTGTGCAAAATAAATCTATCTTTTAAAGAAATACTGTCTTTTTGTGTAGTTATAAAAAGCAAATTTTACAAGCCCACAGAAGAGGAGCAGGAAAGATTGTGGGGGTCACTGGCAATAGAGGAAAACAAGAAAACAGGGTCCATGAAATCAACCATGCAGGGCTCACATGGGCTCACAAAGACTGAATCATGGGTCCCCAGTGGCTGTACACTGGATCCTCTTTGTACACACTGTAGTTGTTAACTTTTGTAGGACTCCTATGAGTGAGAGAAGGTATATCTCTGACTCTTCTTCCTGCTCTAGGAACTCTATCCTACTGGGATGCATGTTCAACTTAAACATGAGGGCTTCTGTCCTGTCCTGCTGTATCTTGTTTTTATCACATTTGGTTGTTATCTCTTGGTGTCTTGCTGATTTCTTAAGGGAAATAGAGGTGGAGTGGATCTGGGGGAGAAGAGAGGGAAGGAGGGAGTAGAAACTGGGGTTGAGATATATTGTATGAGAGGAAAATCTATTTTCAATAAATAAATATGTGGGGGAAAAGTGAGACAACCTTGTAGTTAACACTAAAGTTATAAAATGGCACAAGCGCTCTTTGATAACAATGTGGATAAATATAACAAATTCAATCCATGAAAGTTAAGGAAAGACTTGTTTATACAGAACCCAACAGTCCACGTAATCACTGCCTTTATCTCCCACCTTCCAGAACTGCAACTTTATTTAACCAACCATTTTCCCAACCCTGGGAATGAATCATAAAAATAACACCTTCAGTTAGTTTTAGAATAAGCAAGTGATTCAATTTGGGGCTGCAAAATAGAAGTTAATTCTATGGTGGCATGTGGTTGGTAAAAGTTTGCCTCCTTGAAAAATGTGCTAGGATAACCCTTTAATCTTAGGCAGAGTGCTGCTACCTTCATCTTCTAGATGCAAGAGGAAAAAACAGGAAGAACAAGAAAACAAGAGCATTATAAGCAGAGCACTCACCTAGCAGCAGACCTCTCAGAAAGGCACACACAGTACCTTTCATACTAAAGCCATGCCTCATGGTGTTTTGTGCTGGAAGTATTGTGAACATTCTAAGACATATGCAGCTACCAAGGCACCTGCCACAGCATGTCGAAAACCTAGGAACCCGACTCTTTTCTTGTTCTACAACCTAAAGCCTTGGCAGTTTATTCTCCCAGTGTGATATACCACTTTATGGTAATAACAATAGGCAATTAAATTTTTTGAAAATTGGAAAAGCTTGTTTTTGAACTTAGACTGCTTAATTAAAACAATAAAGGATATTTTTACATGTTAATGTTTAAGAACTTGTCACACTCATTATGATCAAAGAAAGAAGGAACAAAGCTTAGAAGAAAAGAGAGTTTTACAACCTGCATGATTTGCTGGTCATTAATGTAGATTCCTATGGTGTCAGGACACTTTCCTTCATACCCCAGGAACTTTTGACTCTCTTAAGAAAGCAATCATGTGAAATTTTTACACATGGGTGTTCTAAATTTTGGGCTAATATCCACTTATCAGTGAGTGCATACCATTTGTGTTCTTTTGTGATTTGGTTACCTCACTCAGAATGATATTTTCTAATTCCATCAATTTGCCTAAGAATTCCATGAAGTCATTGTTTCTAATAGCTGTGTAGTACTCCATTGTATAAATATACCATATTTTCTATATATATATAGTCCTCTTTTGAAGAATATCTGGGTTCTTTCCAGCTTCTGGATATTATATATGAGGCTGCTATGAACATAGTAGAACATGTGTCTTTGTTATATGTTGGAGCATGTGATGCTTCAGTTTTTCTTAGAAGGGGGAACAAAATACCCACTGAGGAAATATAGAGACAAAAAGTGGAGAAGAGACTGAAGGAAAGGTCATCCAGAGACTGCCCACCTGGGAATCCATCCCATATGCAGCCATCAAATCCAGTCACTATTGCTGATGTCAAGAAGTACTTGCTGCCTGATATGGATGTCTCCTGAGATGCTCTGCCAGAGCCTTACTGATACAGATTGAGATGCTTGCAACTAACCATCAAACTGAGCATGAGGACCCTAATGGAGGAGTTTTGAAAGGAGTGAAGAAGCTAAAGATGTTTGCTATCTCATAGGAAGAACAAAAATATCAACCAAACAGACCATTCAGAGCTCACAGTGACTAAACCACCAATCAAAGAGTAGACATGGAGGGACCCACGGATCCAGCTGCAAAGGATGGCATTGTCTGGCATCAATAGGAAGAGAAGCCATTAGTCCTATGAAGGTTCATTTCCCCAGTATAGATGAATGCCAGGGTGGTGAGGTTGGCATAGGTGCGTGAGAGGGGGAGTGCCCTCATAGAAGCAGGGGAAAGGTGGATGGGAGAGTGGGGTAACCCAGAAAGGGGAAAACAGTTGAAATGTAAATAAAAAACTATCCAGTTTTATAAAAATGAATAAACAGAATAAAATATCCTCTTCATAAAATGAAAGAAAGAAAGAAAGAAAGAAAGAAAGAAAGAAAGAAAGAAAGAAAGCAATCATTTTATTGAAACTTGAGACCCAAGAACACAGGAGCAAGACCCACAAGCATGACAGTTTATGATGCGTCTTCTGATATCTCATGTTATCACTACCCAATTGAGGTGCTTATGAGAGTAATTTATGAGAGGTTATTAGAATGTATATAAAATACATAAATATATGTAAATGTTGCACCATGTAAACCATATAATGAAAATCTAAATAACATAACTCAGTATCCATAACATTGGCTGAAAAGAATAAGTATAGATATCTCTTTAGTGAATGTATTCTATCTCCATTCAGAGAAATATAAGGCAAGCTTGGCCATGGTGAGCATGGACTTTTGAGAGAGGAAGCCAATGGCTATCCCTTTCCTTCGTTTAATCATACTTTTGTTCCCACTTCTACCAACAATGCCGGAGATACAATGCTTCGGTAATGACCAAAAGCCTTATGTCGACGTGGAAGAGGCTATGCGTAAGCTCGCCATGCTCCCATTATGGCTGCTCTTTTCCTTTCAAAATAACAGACCCTCTGCTTTTCCAAACCTATCCTTCAAGCCACATGTATTATATTTATAAAACATGTTGATGGTGCTGTACACATATTTAACAGTAAATATAAAATCTTGATTTAAAACATGATGAGGCATGTTTTGGTTAGTCTTAATCGTGAGCATGACACAATTTATACTTGGGAAGAGATATCAGTGAGGTATACATTTGGGTCAGATAGGTAGACAGACAGACAGACAGACAGACAGACAGACAGATAGATAGATAGATATATAGATAGATGATACATACATACATACATACATACATACATACATACATACATACATACATACATCTGTGATAATTATTTTGATTGCATTCCATGAGAGGAGAGAACTCATTCTAAAATATAGCTGGCAACATTTTGTGTGTTTTGATGTTTGAATACTAGATTGCATAAAGAGGAGAAAGAAGCACAGCCACAAATCAATATGAATTCATTTTTCTCCCCGTCCTTTACTGTGATTTTGATGGTGAGACCAACTGTCTTAAGGAGCAGTGCCTGTAACTTTGTCTCATTGAGGGACTGTAACCTGGGATTGTGAGCTAAACTAAACACCTTTTTGCTCCAGTTGGTTTTGTGCTGGTAAGTTACCACAGCAACAGACAAAAAAAAAAAAAAAAAAAAAAAAAAAAAAAAAAAAAAAAAAAAAAAGAAAGAATGTTCATACCCATGTTTTGACATGTGCGGAAAATCTGAGCTGAGGGTCGAAAGGACAGTGATGCTGTATCCAATCTTGAAAACAAGCTTAAAGATGAAAGAAAAAGAGAGAGAGAGAGAGAAACAGAGAGAGAGGTGGGGAGGAGGGGGGAGGAAGGGAAGGAGGGAAGGAAGGAAGAAAGGAAGGAAAAAAGGAAGAAAGGAAAAAAAGAGGAAGGAAAGAAAGAGAAAAAAGAGTAACCTTTTTTTTGTATTTGGTAAAGTCAGTCACTTTATCTAAGTCCACAGCTTCAAATCAAAAACAATAACAACAAAAACAGAAAATCAAAGAGGATCTTAACTATTCATACACCCAAAACAACTCACCCTGTTCCAAAATATGTTAAGTCAAGATGGTCCTTGAGTCTCACCATCATTTATCTAGAGGAAAAAATATTTCCAAACAAAGCATATTGTATTTATGAAATGTTTGTTAATGCTGTGTTTCCAACTCCCTGGTCATGAGAGCTTCAAGAATAACCTCCCAAACTTTTTTGTTCATCACAATTATGTATCTGTTGAACCTACTTAAAAGTACTCTTTCCTTCTCCTGAATTTCTGAATCATATATATCATATAACTTGTCATACGTACTTTTCTTTCATGTAGTATCCTATGTTATTTTTCCATCTAACCTATTTCATATAACAGCATGTGTAGCCTGACTTATATCATCATCATCATCATCATTTATAGTAATAAGTGCTATTTTGCATATTAAAATCCATTTAGGTGTTTTATAAATATATGTGTAGAGATATATTTGTATATCAGTAAACAACCTGGAAGTACATTTTTGCTTCTAAACTCAAAACTCAACCAATGTAGGTAGAAAAAGTCTCAACCCAGGTATTGGTCTGACTGTACTTCCTCAACTAAATGTTGGCTATGTTGCTGCTTGAATACAAAATGAAGCATGTATACATAGACTTCCATTTTGTTTACATTTTTTGATTATGGACCTTAAGATTTGACTAGAGCACCATAGCTATTAAAGACAGTATGAGGCAGAGGGTGAGAGCTGAGATTTCTGATTGACCAAAGAGTAGAGATCTTTTGATTGTGAAGAAGAAGAAGAAGAAGAAGAAGAAGAAGAAGAAGAAGAAGAAGAAGAAGAAGAAGAAGAAGAAGAAGAAGAAGAAGAAGAAGAAGGAAGAAGGAGGAGGAGGAGGAGGAGGAGGAGGAGGAGGAGGAGGAAGAAGAAGAAGAAGAAGAAGAAGAAGAAGAAGAAGAAGAAGAAGAAGAAGAAGAAGAAGAAGAAGAAGAAGAAGAAGAAGAAGAAGAAGAAGAAGAAAAACTAGAATAAAAGGATCAATTTCCCTGAAGAGGAAGCAGCACATTATCTGTAGATAAGCCTCTATAGGAACTGCTCTTATCACTTGTAAGTCACTAAACCAAGGCTGACCAAAAATATGACTTATTTTACATTTCTTCCCATCTACTGTGAATTAAAACACTAAATCATTTGGCATAAGGATTTCATTAAAACTCCCTTTTATGTCTGCATGTCTGATGAATTCACCTTAAGAAAACAGACTAATATTCAATTCGTCTTAAGGGTATGAGTTGGAGGGGCCAATAGTTCCCTACCAGTTAGATAAAAAGAATTTTCAAATGTCTTTTCTCTTTCAATGCTCTGAAGCACAGTTAAATATAAGTTAAGAAAGTTTTTCAGGTTTGTCTATTGTAGAGTGTGTGACATTGTTAATCACGAAGAAATCGATTGTTTTTGCTACCTAATTAGTGAAACAAACCTTCACTTAGCACCCAGTGCAGAAAACATGTCAGACCCTCATTACACACATACTGGAAACTGTGATCTGGTTGCTATGGTGATCACAGCTTCCATAGGAGTTTGGTGTTTAGCTGACATATCTAGATCAGACAGAATATGATTAAAAAGAGAAAAATCTAACTTAAACCCTGCTGGCGTTCAGAACACTGCAAACCCACATATTCATAAGGGCTGATTTTAAAGGAAATTAGTGCATCAGTATTCCTGGAAATAAACTTTTTTGTGGATCTCATTATCTTCTAATCTGTATTTTTTTAACTTTAAAAATTAGACTCATCATTGTGGAAACATTCAGAATATATTTCTTGCTTCAAGATTTTATTGATTACATAAACGCATAAACCACATAAGAAGTCAGAGTGAAGCCAAACACAAAGTATAAAAGATGTATTTTTATAAAACAACAAATGAACCAATGCCAGAGACCACTTTTGTCTGAAGCAAGTCTGTGTGGCTAATTGACAGGACAGTGTTCTTAAAAGAAAAATCATGGAGCTCAAAGATTTATTTTGACATATTCTATACTTATCTCTGCCTCCAACCTATTCTGCCCCCTTGTTTATTTCCAACCTGTAATTTGTATGTTATCCTGCATACTACAGAGCTCTTGAACCAGCAGTAAACTATTTTAGTCAGTAAACCATTACTGAACCTTTGCTCAAAATCTAAACAATGGGTCATTCCCATAATACACTGTATGTTAATCCTACTTTGAATTCTTTGGTTGACCTTGAAATATACAATGCATTATCTGCATAAAACAGTTCAATACCTGAACAAGAAATGCAAAAAAAAATGACTACCCGAAGGCTAGAGAAAATAGGATAAATGAACTGTCAAAACTAAGCTTCCACCCATTATGGAGCTACAAGAGGCAAATACTGGGGGAACCATGGAGAACAAGGAAGTGCATATCTGACAGGCAGGGTTAAGAGCAAAGTTTTACAGAG
The DNA here is from genome assembly GCF_963924665.1 of Micromys minutus. Classification (NCBI taxonomy): domain Eukaryota; kingdom Metazoa; phylum Chordata; class Mammalia; order Rodentia; family Muridae; genus Micromys; species Micromys minutus. The sequence continues at coordinate 4,579,886 of NC_137966.1, read as the reverse complement.
AAGTCACTTGGTAGCTGGTGGAAGCCAAATTTTCAACATTCTAAAAAGCTCTTGAGAACACACAGGATCTCAGACTTAGAGCATCAAAAACCTCAGCACTGGAGAGAGTTCAGACACTGAGATAGAAATGGACATGTCAGCAAATATGTGGTCTGCTTTAGAAATTGGAAAAATCAATCTGGTATTGGCCTGGAAGCTTCCTTCCTCAGGGCTTAGCTCTCAGTGTTGGAAGGTATCACGCACATCCTTGAGTGGAAAAAAGGTCAACAACAGTCTCACCAACTGTAAGGTAAGGAAACGGTAATACCAAACAGTTCAGTAAGGTATCACTGAATGTGCAGTAATGGCACTTATGCCTTTAGAGTAAACATGATCTGCATGATTGGGATTATAGCCCATTCACTGGGAGGAAAGCTGTGCTGTGTACTGTCAAGCTAATCAAAAACATATGGCTGAAAAATTCATAGACCCCTAGAGAGGAAAAGAATATTAATTCTGCTAAATTAACATATTTAAATTCATATCCTTATATGTAAAGATAACTGCAATTCTCATTTGCCCCTCATCAAGGAAGCTCTACTGTAGCAGGAGGAAGGCTAATTTGGACAACTATAATTATTCAAAATGGGGAAAACTGGACCATTATCTGTGCTCAAATGGGACATCTATAACACAGCCCTTATATGTAAGACTCAGGCAAAATCACAGACGAGGGGACAGAAGATTTTAAGAAGGCAGGGAGAATGGTTGTGAGATAGTCTCTTGGACACAACAGGAATATTGCATGTTTTAGCTCTCAACAAGATGTCTGCATATGTAAAATGAGAATAAAAATGTGTTAGTCGACATGTCATGCCACTATATATGGAGGTAAAGTTCCCAAAGTCCAGTTACTAGGTGAAGACCCACAGGCAGTTAACTGCTTTTGAGGGAAGAAGAATCTGATAAGAGGGACAAACTGTCTGAGTTAGATGTTACTACTGTGAACAGACATCATGACCAAAGCAACCAAGGACAACATTTAACTGGGACTGGCTTACAGGTTCTGAGGTTTAGTCTACTATCATCAAGGCAGAAGTATGAGAGTGCCCAGCACAGCATGATGCAGGGAGAGCTGAGAGTTCAACACCTTGTTCTGAAGGCAAACAGGAGAAGACTGTTTCCCATGTGAATAGGAGGAGGGTCTCTCTGCCCACCTTCCCAGTGACACACATCCTCCAACAAGGCCACACCTACTCCAAAATGGCCACACGTCTTAATAATGCCATGTCCTGGGCCAAGTACATTTAAACCAGGACACAATCCTGATAAATATGCCAAGTCCAAATGGTCATCCTCAAAGCTATGTACATATGGATAACATTAATTGGGCTCAGTAGGTTGTGCATGCATGTGTATATGTGTGTGTGTGTGTGTGTGTGAGAGAGAGAGAGAGAGAGAGAGAGAGAGAGAGAGAGAGAGAGAGAGAGAGAGAGAGTTTATGTGTGTCTGTATGTGTGTTTGTGTGTGTTTGTGTCTGTGTGTAAGAATTAAAGAAGAGGTCATGAACTTGAATAGAGTTGCAGTAGGAAGATAAAAGGGTGGAATGATGTATTTAAATGCAGTGTGTTATGTATGAAATTATGAACAAAATATTAAAAATCAGTTTCTGTTCATAAAGCATAAGGAGAGCCAGGAAGTCATTGCTAAGCTTACTCCTGATAATAAGCCATTATCTTTGTCTCTGAACATGCAAATTTGAGAAAACCAATAAGTTTGTAAAATATTGTCATTTTTTAAGAAGACATGTCTTTTGACACTATGTTAAGAACACTGACATGATGATACCTTATACTTACACCCAAAAGAACTTCCTGGTACATGGAAAATTTTGATAGTCTACATAAGGAACTAACATGATTATAGCAACATGAAGGGTCAACTCATGTGATTCTTAAAATTCAGCAACATTCCCATAGTATAAATTACAAACTGGCCTCAATATCCCTAGGAGTCTAAAGGTTAAGTCTTACATAAAGAAAATATGCAAAAATGTAAAAAGTTGAAAAAGCTAAATTCTTTAAAACTCTAAATCACATTGACACATTCAGAATGTAATAATTTTCTAAATGCCTATTGAATTCTTAATTATTTTAAGCCAGAACTGGCTATAATTTCCTTCAGAATGAGCATTACTGTCCAAATCCTGGTTTTGCTTTTGACAGTCCTTGTGTTACTTAGAATTTCTCCTAAGTTCTAGGCAGTTTTCAACTCTATGATTAGAGCTATCACACATAGGCTCACAGCTGTGGAACACATTTAAGTTTTTTTGCATGAGTTATGAATAAAAGTGTGAACTTTAGAGGTTATTATTAGATATTTGTTGAGTCAATAAATTATCAACCTACTTTTCACAAGGAACAAGACTGGTTATATTCTGAATTATATAAAGATATTTGAACACCAGGACAGAGGCAAATATATAAGAAAAAAATCTGATAAAACCTTTGTTTCATTGCAGGATAGTTTTATTTTCATGTAAACTAGTCATCCCTAAATAGGACCTTGATAACTTTATCCCTCCTCCTGGTGGTAAGGATTCCTTTCAGAAGTGAGGGGAGAAAAACTGGAAGAGCCAGGGACAATGGATGACTACACAGAAACAGTGTTTTCTGGACACAGCAGATACACATTTGAGCTCACATGGGATATGACATCGTGCACAAACCCTGCACAAGCTAAATCAGGACATAATTGCAACACAGAACGTATAGGATGGCATGCAGTTCTGTCCATAGTTGAGGAGCTCTTGGCAGCTGATACCTTCCACGGAAAGCTACATATCAAGGAATATATGGGCAACACTAATTTAACTCAGGAGGGAGATCTAGGTGGACTTTGGGGGATGAATATAATCCAAAGACATATGAAGATTCTCTTTTTCACATTTTATTGGTTATTTTACTGACTTACATTTCAAAGGTTATTCCCCTTCCCAGTTTTTATTCCACAAGCCCCTTATCCCCTGTTTCTATGAGGGTGCTCCCCCAACCACTCACTCACTTCTGCCTCAGTGTCCCAGCGTTCCCCTATCCTGGTTCATCAAGCCTCCACAGGACCAAGCGGCCCCCCTCCCAGTGATGCTCTATAAGGCATTCCTCTGCTCCACATCCAGGTGAAGCCATGGGTCACCAGCCCCCACCCCCTTGTGTACTCTTTGGTTGATTTCGTCCGTAGGAGCTCTGTGGGGTCTGGTTGGGTGATACTGTTGTTCTTCCTATGGAGTTCCAAACCCCTATAGCTCCTAAATTCCTTGCCCTAATTCTCTACTGGGGTCACTGTACAAATTCTTAAAGTACTAATAAAATATAGAATAAAGTAAATAAAAGGTAAAAATATGATTTCTGCCAAGAGAAACATTTACTGATAGCACAACTGTGGTTTACTAAAATACCTGTGGCTGTTAAAACTGCTGACAGAGAAGCCGGTTCAGTTGATTAGTCTATGGGTATGATAATTATACCCTGGCTTTCCAGGCATTTAGTGGTCATAAGTTATATGGCAAGGATTTGTGGACTTGGCTGACTTGAGCATTATTATCAAGTGTTACAGCTTTTCTTCTGGGAACAATTCAATGTGACTCAAGTAGATTTCAGCATATAATTACACAACTAAAATAAAATAAAAGTAATTATATAGGGAGATATGCATTTCATCCAGTTTTACCCAACAGTGAAATCCAGTGAAATTCTGGTGTGTCAAAGTTCTAGCTTATACTGTCTTACTATGAGGGACACTACTTACTATGAGGTTTTGTGACCAAAACCTATGGAAGTTATTTATTTAGGTTGTCATTTGGCATCATAATCCATATTACTAAAAGAAATCACAGCAGAAAAAACTGGCAAGATCCTAGAAGCAGGAACTGAGGCAGAGATTGAGGAGGAACAATACTTACTGGCTTGCTCCCCACAAATTGCTCAGCATTCTTTCTTTCTTCCTTTCTTCCTTCCTTCCTTCCTTCCTTCCTTCCTTCCTTCCTTCCTTCCTTCCTTCCTTTCTTTCTTTCTTTCTCTTTTTTATTAGACACGCTGTATTTACAATTGAGCTGTTAACCCTTTACCCAGCCCTGCTCTCATTCCCAGCCCCCTCCAGTTGCCTTCACAAAGGTGCACTCCCTCTGATCCCCCTCTCCACCCCAGTGCCTTGTCATTCCCTGACATTGGGAAAACATGCCCTCTCTGGAACAAAAGCCTGTTCTCACACTGATGACAGACACTGCTGTCTTCTGCTACATATGCAACTTGCTTTCTTATAGAACTTAACACTGACCGTAGTGATCTGGGCCCTACAACATCAAATGTTAATCAAGAAAATGCCCCCACAGATATGTCTCCACATCAACTTAAAGAAAAAATTTATAAATCTAGTTTCTGTCTTCTGAGGGGTGACTTTAGTGTGTATAAAGCTGACAATAATTATAAGCCCACCAGCCCACCAAAGTAAAATATTGTCTTTGATTCTATAACATTAAAAATCATCTTTCTGCCCCCGTATATAGTTTTAACATGTTTTCATTGTCAGTCTATGTACTTTTCTGGTATATTTTACCCATTTGATTATTGACACATTTTATTTTCTACTGCGAAAGCCTGAGATATCTTTTATACATTCTTCAATAGATTTTTTTTCTTCAGAGGTATGGAATGCGAATATCCTCTCCCTGCATCTATTTTGTAGTATACAGCACGGCTTTTAAAATTTCATAATAATCTTTCATGAAGCCTTTAACCTTAATAGTCCCTTTAACCTTAATAATCTAAATTATTAATTGTCTATATCTTGCAGTATATGAGTTTGATTTTTGTAGTTACTGAAAGAAAAGGGTTCATGGGTGAAAGAAAAAAGTTGTCTGCAGTTGCTGTGGTGAGAAGAGAAATGGGTTGAAAGAACAGCAGTTAAAAAGGTAGAGTAGCTGGGTAAGCTACTCTGGCTAAGCTGAAAAGGGTATAACGTTTGAAATGTTAATACAGAGAATATCCAATAAAATTAAAGAAGAAAGGCAGCATTAGAACTGCTATAGAAGGTAGTTACAGCCAGCTCTGAACTAACCAAGTAAACAGTTAATAGAAGGGACCGGGAACTGGGCTAGTGATTGCAGCCTATTGATCCTTGCTAACCCTGACAGTTTTGAAGGGCACACACACAAACACACACACACACACACACACACACACACACACACACACACACATACACACACACACACACACAGACACACACACACACCATTGTTCTTCCATATACTCTCACTACTAATGCAGTGAATAACAATGGACTAAACTGTACGTAACAATGGCTTTCACATGAAGCTTCTGTCTACAGGTCAAGGGATGAGTACAGCTTTAAACTGGATAAACATGAAGACACACAGCCATGTGTGTGAAGCACAAAAGCACTTATCAGGTACAGTACACATGCCACAGCCCAGTCTGGCTTGCAGACATCTCCACCTTTGTATCTTTATGGATTTCCTTAAACATGACACTTTGAATAGTATCATTTCCCTCTCTCCATCCATCTCTGATGATTCTTTGCTTCCCCTTCTAAGTGAGATTCACAAATCTATCCTTAGGCTCTCCTTATTACCCAGATTCTTTGGGTCTGTGGACTGTAGTGTGGTGAACCTGAACTTTATTGCTAATGTCCAAGAATAAGTTAATATGTACCATACATCTTTTTTGGCCTCCATTACCTCATTCAGGATTATATTTTCAAGCTACATGCATTTGCCTGCAAAATTCCTGACGCCTTTGTTTTAAACAGCTGCATAGTATTTCATCATGTAGATGTACCACATTTTCTTTATCTATTCTTCAGGTGAGGGACATCTAGATTGTTTCCAGTTTCTGGCTACTACAAGTAATGCTGCTATGAACATAGTTGAGCAAGGGTCCCTGTGGTATATAATAGGGTATATTTTGGGTATATGCTCAGTAGTGGCATAGCTGGGTCTTGAGATAGAACTATTTCCAATTTAGGAGGGGTATGGGCATTTCAATCAGGTGTGAGCCTAGGGCTAGAGAAAGCTTGGAGAAAGAATGGAAATTGAAGCAGGGGTTATATCTTTGGGATGGGGAGGCTATAGGGAGTTTATAGGGGTGACCTTAGCTGAGATTTCTACCAGCAGGGAATATAGAAAAGGAAGTGGCCACCTCCTGTCACCAGTCAGGACTTCCAGTGAAAGGGGGGGACATCATCCCACCCATAAATCTGTCAACAAAAATCTCCCCTGCCTGCAAAATGTGCAGGGATCAAAAGCAAAGAATGAGAAACTGTTTTAACTTGAGTCCCGTCCATAGGGAAGAGCTAATCACTGACACTATTAATGATACTCTGCTGAACTTACACATAGGAAACCAGCATTAACTGTTTCCTGAGAGACTTCATCTAGCAATGAATGGAAACAGATGCAGAGACCCATAGCCAATCAACAGGTGGAGCTCAGGGAGTCTTATGGAAGTGTGAAGGATAGAATTAAGGGAGACAGAGGGGTTAAGGACACCAAAAAAAAAAAAAAAAAAAAAAAAAAAAAAAAACCGACCTACATGGTCAACTATCCTGGTTACATGGGGGCTCATCAACCAAAGAGCATGCAAGGGCTGGGCCTATGTCCCTCACACATTTCTGACAGGTCTGCAACTTGGTCTTCATGTAGGTTCCCTAACCATTGGAGGATGGGTTGTCTTTGACTCTTGCCTTCCATTGGAGCTCTTTACCATTTCTCCATTTTCTGGTTGTGCCTCAATGGGACAGAAGGTATTCAGTCCTGTTGGTACTATATGGCACCCAATGAGGTGGTACCCAAGGAGGGTATCCCTTCTCTGAGGAGAAGAGGGAGTCATGGCAGCAGGAATTTGTAAGAGCAGGATTGGAAGGAGAGGACTGAGAAGGGCTGCAATGGGATATAATTTGAATAAAAATATGTTAGGGGATAATGGAATTATTTTTCTTCAGTATGGACCTTTGCTTCTTCCCAATTAAAATTCAAATATATGTATTTCAACTTCTAAAAACTTTTCTATTTAACTATGTCTATGTGCTGTGCTTTTTATGTAAAAAAAGTCTCACTTAACTTGCTATAATTAATATATGATTAAAAACTATTATCCTTAAGGTAATAATTTTCATGTCACATGGATATTCCCTGGGTTTTATGACGAATTACATAGAGTTAGATATAAAATATATAATAATTTTTGTCACATTAAAAAGTGAGGACTTTACTTAGCTTAATAAAATCATTCAAAGGGCCTTGTCATCCATAGTAATCAATAGGACCTGCATGTGCAAACGTTTTTAGGTTTTGAAATTTTGTCCTGCCGTTTTGATATGATTTATGAAATGGAAGGAAGGAGACTTTGGTCTCTGAGGGTCATATTAAGAGACTCATCCCTCTCAATGATGTGTTTTTTCTGCCCATCATTACCAGCTTAATAAAGTTTATGATATAAGCACTAGGCAATCATCAGAACTCTGTTGAATGGGATTTCACTAGTCGCCTTGCCCAGCCACAAAAAATCACTTCCATTTTATACAAAAAGCAGGGCAACCTGGAATCTCTGAGTTTCTTTCTATTATTTATCACATGCAAATAGCAACTAAATCTATGGGAGCATCTCTAGCGAAAACATTGTGAAACTGACAGCAGCCGGGAGGAGTGCAGGGAATGGTCTAAGTAAGCAGGGAGCACTCAGTCTTTAGAAAGTGGATATTACAGTTGAAGGGCAGGGCAGCAAAGAACTGACGTTAAGAAAGACTGATGCTATGCTTGCCTCAATGTATTCAAATTTGGAATGACTTGCAGTAAGTCTCTAGCTGATCCCTCTGGTCAGCAAATCATGACCTTGTAATAAGACTCAATCCAGGGAGCAATAGAAAGTTTTTCCTGGCTCTCACTATAAAGAGATAGAAAGGGTTTATACAAATGCATTATTCTTAAGCCTATAGGAGTCCTACCTACAGGTCGCATTTATACTTCTTATTCAAAGCCACTAAGTAATAGAAAATACGATTGATAACACAACACAAATTCTAAAATGTTCAGCGTTTTGAGTTGCAATTTATATTTCATTAATATATAATCACTTTCACAATAAATAAAGAGTAGATGGTTTACCGCTTCCCGCCAATACTCTCAATAACTTTATTTTAAACAAACCAATGAAACAAAACTTTCTTTGCTGAGTTTGTAATTTCATATCTTACCTACTGCTGGAAAGAACTTGAGTTATCTTATCCCAAAGGGAAAAAAATATCCAGACTCACAATTAAGGACATAAATTGAAATAAAAATTAAAAAGACATGGAAAACAAGGAAATAGACCAATCCCTCAGCTTACACAATTTCTACACATTCTTTAATTTGTAGTAGCCTATATTTTTAGTTTTAGTAATATAATTTGTGTATTTCTGCATCTAGGAAAAAATAAAATAAATCCCTAAAATAAGAAACTGTTACCACATGATACTTTTGTGATAGTGCTATATATAATCAAATGGTGCTATATGTAATCAAATAAAAGTAATATAACACCACTGATGATTTAAAGTATAAATAATAACTTCATAGTTTTTGTTGTGTGAACTGGTTCCTATAGCCTCATGTATAGTAGACAAAAACTACCCAGTTCAGTAACTGAAATGCAAATTTTTTCATTGTTTGCACGTACACGATCGTCCACATGGCTATAGTGCCATATGCTTATAATTGACATTGAAGACAATGAGATTTTCCATTGGAGGCCACTGACTGCATAATGACGCCCTGCATGAAATCAAAGGAAACCCAACCAAGCCAAACAAGTAAGCAAGCCAAACTTGAACCTTTAAACAAATGGATATCTTTTCAGTTTTAATTAGCCAACACTAATATAACCACCATTGACTCTTCGCCTTACTATACCATATAGATAGCTAGCAATGACCTCAAATATCAATTTTAAAGGAGAAGAGTCATTATTCCATTATTCAACATGCATATGGGTGTGTATTCAATATAGCTGTACAGAGGGAGCAGAACATTGAAGAGCTTCCATTGAAGTATAAAACTCTGGAAAGTGATGATACACCTCTTCAATCTGTATGTAGTCACTCTTGTTGGATAGTAAAAAAGGAAAAACAAACAGAAGGGTAGATGTTTAGGTAATATTTGTTCCAATCCTTTAGGAAGATAATTTTTACCCAATGATTAATTTTAGATCAAATCAATTCAAACACCTTTTACAGTACACATTTCATAAGTCCATATAGCTGTTCCCACGTGGTTCACAGGTCATAGCTGAGTAATAAGAGATAGGGGTATAGACAGGTGAGATCTCCTCTAATCCTATTCAAAGTCAGTGTCTGTGTATTGATTTTTACATCACCTAGACATGGCTGTGCAAGAAATTATCCCTAAACTTAGCTTGTCAAAAGTAATTATTTACGTTCTTGAAGGTTCTTTGCTAAGCAATAATCTGAGGGTAGATGGGTTATGTGATAACATTCAGGGTCATTCATGAGATCTCTGAGAAAGGGCTGACTGACATCACAGTTGCGTGTTTCCTGAATCTGCCACTTGGCTGTTATCAGAAGACTACGATTCCTCCTGTGGAGACTTCTCAAAGCTGCCTGGTGTCTTTATGATGTCACTGTTATTTGTAGAGTGCTCTGGGAGACAAGGAGAAAGCCTGGTTATCCTTCCAGTACTGCATCTCTTACGTTCTAATGACAACATCAGCAATATTATCTTTCAAACTGCCTGTGAGCAACTGAGATGAAAACTTTGTTGAAAATATCCTTAATCTCTCTCTTCTAAAGTCTCCAGTGTGCTGAGATAAATAGAATAAAAACCATGTATTTCTCTTAAATGTGTCTGGTTCTTGTAGATGGGTGATATCTCAACTAGTCCTCCTAGATAAGAGCCAACAGGGCCTTAGAGCCATGTTTGTGTTGGGCGATGGTGAAGAAGACACCAGGGTGGTAATTCCACCTGAGACAGAGGCAGATTTGCAGACAGAGTGAGACGGTAGGGGCAGCTTGGACCTTGTTCCAGAGTCTGAGGGCACCACTTAATATGTCTAGAATGAGTCAATGCAGAAGCAATAAGGAGACTCATAGTTGCTCTGGGCTGGAAGAAGCTTGGAGCAAAATGATGAGCATCTACTACTGGGAATGAGATTTCTTTTTAGAGGGGGTGAGTTCTTCACCTTGATGATCACATGTGTGCAGTTTTCTGAAGATATGGCTAAGCATTGGGACACTTGCTGTGTAGCTGTGAGGACCAGTATTTAGTTCTCAGAATGAACAAAACATGCTGTGCTGGGCTGTAACCTAAGCTTAAAGTGGAGGAGAGACCGCGGTAAGTAGCACTGTGGCTTGTTGGTTTTGAGCTCGGCTAAGAATGGTGAGCTGGTGACTCTACTACAAAAGAAGAGATGGAGCCTGATAGAAGATGGCATCTTCTGACATCATCATGACAGCAGTGTTTCTTAGATTCACATGCATGTATAAACACACACACACACACACACACACACACACTCACACACACACACACACACACACACACACACACACACTAAATCTTTAAAAATGCCAACCACAAATATTTTAGGTATTCACATTTAATTGACAAAAAAATATTTATTAAAGTGATAAACGTCACTAATCTAAAGTGATAAATAAGATGTCCTTTATTTTTTAAATATCTAATCAGAATCCTGGCTCGACACTAGCAAATCCAGGTAAGAAATTGAATTCCTCTAGTTATCAGAACTAGGTTCTACATCTGCATGACAACATTTTCTCCTGATGTTCTGTATAACTTAAAAAAGCATCATTTAAGTTAGTGGAAATACTGTACCAAGTGGAGTGTGCAGGAAATCACATGCACAGCAAGGCACAAAGAGCCTGATTCGACTCTCATCCCAGAGGCAAAAAGAACCATGAGGTTAACTCTTTGAGCTTTCAGTAGTTATCTGTGCCGTTTTCCCTGCTAAGGATATGGCACCCACTTTGTATTGTATTATCTTACTTCAGGGCCATGAGATTATTATTATGAAAAAAATAATATTGAATCTGCGAGTTACTTCCCTGAACCACTCTGGACTGCTTTATACAAAGAAACACTACAGTGCAGCTAACCCCAATAACCTTCAGAATAAAACCTAAATCATGTCAGGTTGTAAAAATATGCACCTATGATAGAATTTGGTAATCTAATATTTCCCCTAATTTAATTTTCACATGCCAGAGGCACAGAGTAAAGAAGTGTTAAAATGCAGGGGACAACCTTATAGATTTAACCTTCCTCCCTCTGAGAAGCTGTGAAGATAGAAGTGACAAACGTTTCTCTACACAAGAAATTTTAATTCATGGTTGATTTGAGGTTTTTTTTTTTTTTAAATGAACAGAGGGTCCATTTCCATGAAAATTAACTCTAAATGTGTCTTAAGAATGAAAATCATTTCTGTTTCCCTAAAGATTCGTGTCTTTTCTTTAGGGTACAGTAAATTTCACATGTGCAAGGCCTAGTTTATGGAAATAGTGATCAAATACTTTACCTGTGAACACTGAGCCCTCTTTAAAAGACACAATGAAATGATAAAAAAGTAATCAGTTCAATAAGAGACTGAAAACACTGATATGTTTAAGAAATAATTAACTGTAAGAAAATACCATTCTTAGATTAACAATAATTATAAGACTTAACATTACTTTTGTGTCTCATTAGAAAAGCAATGCCTAGTTTTTCAATATAACTAATATCTGTAATAATATCTGTACACTTTAAGAGAGAGTATCATTGAAACCCCCTTCTCGTTGACATCTACATTAACTATAGTCCCTCTCATTTCCCTTGTCATTTGCAGGAACACTGATGAAATCACAGACCATGACTAAGCCATGGAAACCAGAAGCAAATTTGCCAGAAAGATGAAAATTTGCCAAATGTTTTCCTTTCATATGCAGAATTAAATTATTGTAATTAGTTATTATTATATATTCAGCAACCTACCTATCATATACATACATGACATAATATACATGTATGTGTCTATGATAAGTAGGTTGATAAATACATAATGTACATATATATATATATATATATATATATATATATATATATATATACTTATCTATCTATCCATCTCTCTATCATCTACCTACTTACCTAGAGTGTTGAAGAAAAAAAACTATTTGAAGGTAAGGGTGGAATTAAATTAAAGAAAAAAGTGAACATCATTTTCCAGGGAAGGACAAATATGGCACGTTTTGTCTCAAGTACCAAATTTAGATTTGAATCTATACTTATGCAAAAGAGAAGAATCGGAATATATGGAAACATAATGAAATTTGCTCTTTTTGTATGCTAATTTTAAAAATTAAAGAACTCATGAGGTCAGAAGACAAAAGTGCCTATGTAAAGATCTCATCTTTGGATATAGGTTTTTATTAGATATTCTCTGTATTTAAATTTGAAATGTAATCCCCTTGTCCCACCCCGTTCCCATCCCTCCTCCCACTCCACTCAACCCTAATCACCTCAGTGCCTTGGCATTTCCCTACATTGGAAAAATGTGCCCTCCCTGGATCAAAGGTCTCTTCTCACACTGATGCCAGACACTGCTATCTTCTTCTACATATGGAACTGGAGCCATAAGTCTCTCAATATGTGCTCAGTGGTTGGTGTATTTGTCCCTGGGAGTTGTAGAAGGTTTAGTTGGTTGATAATGTTGTTCTTCCTATGAGGCTTCAACCACTTTCAGCTCCTTCAGTCCTTTCTTTAGCACCTTCATTGGGGTCCCAGTGTTCAGTCTGATAGTTACCTGCAAGCATGTTCAGCTGCATCTGTATGACTCTGGCAGAGCCCCTGAGGAGGCATCTCTATCTGGTTCATGCCAGTAAGTACTTCTTGGCATCAGCAATAGTGCTTGGGTTTTGTGGCTGCATATGGGGTGGATCCTCAGGTGAGGCAGTCTCTGGATGATCTTTTCTTCAATTCCAGCTCCTCTATTTGACCTTGTATTTCCTCCTGTGTGTGTTTTGTTCTTCTTTCTAAAAGGGCTGAGGCACCCCCATTTTGACCAGGAGAACACATGTAAACAAGTAGAAGCCCTTAAAGAGGAAACATAAAAATCACTCAAAAAACTACAGGAAAACACAACAAAACAGGTGAAGGAATAAAAAACGAAAATAGAAACAATAAAGAAATCACAAAATGGGACAACCCTGAAGATAGAAAACCTAAGGAAGAAATCAGGAGTCATAGATGCAAGCTTTACCAACAGACTACAAGAGATGCAAGAGTGGATTTATTTTCAAAATTAAAAAAATCAATTCTGGAATTAGTAACTGTTTTCTTGGTATGTAAAGATTAACCATGATGGTTTTTCATTTTCTTTTTTTTCTTTTTTTAATTTTTTTGCTTGAACTTCATATAGTCTGTGAGTTGTTTCTGAGGTGTTTAGAGCATTCTGGGGTTAGTATCCAATTACCAATTCCAAGTTGCATCTTGTTTTATGTGTACATTACGCTCATTGTAACTAGTAAGATCTTTTTTTTTTAAAAACTTTATTTTAAAGCACAAAGATAAAAGAAAAAAAATTTAAACATTTTTTTCATAAATGTATACAAATATATTTTTGTCAGTGCTTGGCTTTTTTTTTTCTTTTTTTTTAAGGTTTGATACTCTGCATTAAGGTCTTACTAGTTACAATGAGCAAAAAGTACATGTAAAACAGGATGTAACCCGGAATTAGTCAACATTTTCTTAGTGTGTAAGGATTGAGCATAATGTTTTTTATTTTTTCTTTTCTTTTTTTCCAAAACTTCACACAGTCTGTGAGCTGTTAATGGGGCAGTCCGAGCCTCTGGGGTTAGCATCCCACTATCAGTGACTGCATATTATGTCTGTTCTTTTGTGACTGGGTTATCTCACTCAGGATGATAATCTCTAGATGCAACCATTTTCTTAAGAATTTGGTTAAGTCATTGTTTCTGATGGCTGAGTAGTATTCCATTGTGTAAATGTACCACAATTTTTGAATCCGTTCATCTACTGAAGGACATCTGGGTTCTTTCTAGCTTCTTGCTATTATAAATAGAGCTGCTATGAACATTGTGGTACATGTATCTTTGTTGTATATTGGAGTGTCTCTGGGGTATATGCCCAGAAGTGGAATAGCTTGATCTTCAGGTAGTACTATGTCCAACTTTCTGAGGAATCGCCAGACTGATTTCCAGAGGGGTTGTATCAGTTTCCAACCCCACCAACAGTGGAGAAGTGTTCTTTTCTCCGCAACCTCTCCAGCATCTGCTGTCATCTGAGTTTTGGATCTTGGCCAACCTGACTGGTGTGAGGTAGAATCTCAGGGTTGTTTTGATTTGCATTTCCCTGATGGCTAAGGATGTCGAGCACTTCCTCAGGTGTTTCTCGGCCATTTCATATTCCTCAGTTGAGAACATTTCATTTAGTTCTGTATCCATTTTTAATAGGGATGTTTGATGCTCTGGTGTCGAGCTTTTTGAGTTCTTTGTATACCTTGGATATTAGGCCTCTATCTGATGTGGAGTTGGTAAAGATCTTTTCCCATTTTGTTGGCTGCTGTTTTGTTTTCTTAACAATGTCTTTAGCCTTACAGAAACTTTGCATCTCATTAAGTCCCAATTGTTAATCTTTGACCTTAGAGCTTGAGCCATTGGTGTTTTGTTCAGAAAATTTTCTCCTGTGCCTATGTGTTCTAAGGTTTTCTCTAGTTTCTCATCTAATAGTTTCAGTGTATCTGGTTTAATGTGGAGATCTTTGATCCATTTACACGTGAGCATTGTACAAGGAGATAAGAACGGGTCTATTTTCATTCTTCTGCATGCTGAGTGTCAGTTGGACCAACACCATTTGTTGAATAGGCTGTCCTTTTTCCATTGAATGTTTGCAGCTCCTTTGGCAAAAATCAGGTGACCATATACTTGAGGGCTCATTTCTGGATCTTCTATTCTATTCCATTTATCCACGGGACTATTTCTGTACCAGTACCTTGCGGTTTTCAGCAAAATTGCCTTGTAATAAACCATGACATCAGGGATAGTGATTCCTGCAGATGTTTTCTTGTTGTTGAGGATGGATTTCACTATTCTAGGTCTTTTGTTATTCCAGATGTAATTGAACATCAATCTTTCCAACTCAATGAAGAACTGGGATAAATTTTGGTGGGGATTGCATAAAATCTGTAGATTGCTTTTGGTAGGACAGACATTTTTAAAATGTTGATCCTTCCATTTCATAAGCATGGGATATCTTTCCATTTTCTGAGATCTTCCTAGATTTCCTTCTTTAGAGGTTTGATGTTCTTGTCATACAGGTCCTTCACTTGCTTAGTTAGAGTCATACCAAGGTACTTCATAGTTTTTGTGACTATTGTGAAGGGTATCTTTTCCCTAATTTCTTTCTCCCAATGCTTGTCCTTTGAATATAGGAAGGCTACTGATTTGTTTGAGTTAATTTTATATCCAGCCACTTTGCTGAATTTGTTTATCAGCTGTAGGAGTTCTTTGGTGGAATTTGTAGGGTCACTTAAGTACACTATCATGTCATCTGCAAAAGAGTGATGTTTTACTTCTTCCTTTCCGATTTGTATCTCTTTGATTTCCTTTTGCTGTCTAATTGCTCCAGCCAGGACTTCCAGTACTATGTTGAATAGGTAGGGGGAGAGTGGGCAGCCTTGTTGTGACCCTGATTTTAGAGGGATTTCTTCAAGTTTCCCACCATCAAGTTTGATGTTGGCTGTTGGTTTGCTATATATTGCTTTTATTATGTTTAGGTATGGACCTTGGATTCCTGTTCTTTCCAAGTTTTTAACATGAATTTGTCAAATGCTTTCTCAGCATCTGGTGAGATGACCATGTGATTTTGTTCTTTGAGTTTGTTTACATACATTTATGTTCTTTGAGTAAGTTTATATTACATTGATGAATTTCCTTATATTAAACCATCCCTGCATCCCCGGGATGAAGCCTACTTGGTCATGGTGAATGATCATTTTGATGTGTTCTTGGATTTGGTTTGCAAGGCTTTTGTTGAGTATTTTTGCATCAATGTTCATAAGTGAGATTGGCATGAAGTTCTCTTTCCATGTAGTGTCTTTGTGTGGTTTTGGAATGAAGGTTATTGTAGCCTCAAAAAATGAGTTAGGTAGTACTCAATCTTATTCTATCTTGTGGAATAGTTTGCAGAGTATTGTTGTTATGTCTGCAATAAATTTCTGATAAAATTCTGCACTGAACCGGTCTGGACCTGGGCTTTTTTTGGTTGGGAGGCTTTTGATGACTTCTTCTATTTCTTTAGGTGTTATGGGATTACTTAGATGGTTTACCTGGTCCTGGTTTAACTTTAGGATCTTGTATCTGTTTAGGAATTCATCCATTTCCTCCAGATTTTCCACCATTGTGAAGTATAGGCTTTTGTAGTAGGATTTCATGATTTCTTGAATTTTCTCAGTTTCATTTGTTATGTCTCCACTTTCCTTTCTGCTTTTGTTCATTTTTATACTCTCTCTTTGCCCTCTAGTTTGTCTGGCTAAGGGTTTATCAATCTTGTTGATTTTCTCAAAGAACCAGCTCTTGGTTTTGTTGATTCTTTCAATGGTTCTTTTTGTTTCTATTTGGTCTATTTCTGCCCTATGTTTGATTATTTCTTGCTGTCTACACTTCTTGCGTGTATCTGCTTTCTTTTTCTCGAGGGCTTTTAGCTGTGCTGTCAAGTTGCTGATGTATGCTCTCTACAATCTCTTTTTGGAAGTGCTCAGAGCTATGAGTTTTCCTCTCAGTATTGCTTTCATTGTATCCCATAGGTTTGGGTATGTTGTATTTTTGTTTTCATTGAATTCTAGGAAAGCCTTAATTTCTTTCTTTATTTCTTCCTTGACTCTGCTATCGTTTAACAAAGCATTGTTTATTTTCCATGAGTATGTGGGTTTTTTATGTCTTTGTTGTTTTAAAGACGAGCCTTAGACCTGGTGATCTGAGAGGATGCATGGGAGTATTTCAATCTTTTATCAATTGAGGCTTGTTCTGTGTCCAATTATGTGGTCAATTTTCAAGAAGGTGCCATGAGGTGCTGAGAAGAAGGTGTGTTCTTTTACTTTAGGATGATATGTTCTGTAGATATCTATTAATTCCAGTTGGTTCATAGTGACTGCAAGTTTTACAGTTTCCTTTTTCAGTTTCTGTTTCCATGATTTGTCCATTGGTGAGAGTGGGGTATTAAAGTCTCCCCCAATTATTGTGTGGGGTGAAATGTATTTTTTGATCTTTAGTAGGGTTTCTTTTATGAATGTGGGTGCTTTTGTATTTGGAGCATATATGTTAAGGATTGAGATTTCCTCCTGAGGGATTTTCCCGGTAATGAGTAAAAAGTGTCCTTCCTTATCTTTTTTTGATAACGTTTGGTGGTAATTAATTTATTCAATACTAGAATAGCCAATCCAGCTTGCTTCTTGGGGCTTTTGCCTTGGAAGTTTTTTTCCCAACCTTTTACTCTGAGATAGTGTCTGTCTTTGTCTATGAGATGAGTTTCCTTTATGCAGAAAAATGCTGGATTTTTTTTTTTTTTATGTATCCAGTCTGATAGCCTATGTCTCTTTATTGGGGAGTTGATTCCATTTATGGTAATAGATATCAAGGAATAGTGGTTTCTGTTTCCTGCTATTATTGCTTTTGTAGGTTGAGCTGTGTCTGTGTCTCTTTCTTCTTTTGCTTTTCTTGCTTAGGAGTTTTCTTGTTTTTACTAGGATGTAGTTCCCCTCATTGTATTGGGTTTTCCGCCTATAATTTGTTGTAGTGCTGGGTTTGTGTTCAGATATTATGTAAATTTAGATTTGTCTGGAATTACCTTCATCTTTCCATCTATGGTGATTTATAGTTTTGCTGGGTATAGCAGCTTGGACTGGCACTTGTGCTCTCTTAGGGTCTGCATGATGTCTGTCCAGGCTCTTCTAGCTTTCATAGTCTCTGTTGAGAAATCGGGTTTGATTCTGATTGGTCTGCATTTATATGTTACCTGACCTTTTTCCCTTACTGCTTTTAGTATTCTTTCTTTGCATTGGGCACTTGGTGTTTTGACTATTACATGTCGGGAGGAATTTCTTTTCTGTTCCAACCTATTTGGAGTTCTGAAGGCTTCTTTTGTGCTTGTGGTCATCTCATTCTTAAGGGTAAGGAAGTTTTTTTCTACAATTTTGTTGAAGATATTTACTGTGCCTCTTAGTTGATTTTCTTCTCCCTCTTCTATTTCTATTATCCTTAGGTTTGGTTTTCTCATTGTGTCCTGAATCTCATGGACAATTTGGGTTGGGAGCTTTTTGGTTTTTGCATCTTCTCTGACTGTTTTGTCTATGTTTTCAATGTTGTCTTCGGCCCCCTAGATTCTCTATTCTATCTCTTGTATTGGAAATGTATTGGAAATGCTTGCATCTGTGACTCCTGATATCCTTTTTAGGTGTTCTACCTCTAGGGTTATCTCTTTTAGTTTTTTCTTTATTGTGTCAATTTCTGTTTTAAATTTTTCTTCCATTCCTTCATCTCTTTGGTTCTGTTTCCTCTAGTTCTTTGAGTTCTTTGAGTGTTTTTCTTGTTTCCTCTTTAAAAGCTTCTGATTCTTTTTACTTTTCCTCCCGTTCTTGTTTAAGGATCTCTATCATTGTCTTGAGGTATGATTTTAGGTCTTCATCTTCCTTTTCTGGAGTGTTTGGCATTCCGGTGTTTGCTGTGATGGGAGAGCTGAGTACTGGTTTTGCCAGGTTGTCTTGATTTCTTTGGGTATGGTCTTTCGTTTTCCTTTTGTCATCTTGTTGTTAGTGATATGTTCTTGCCCTTCCCTTGTACCTGGTCTGTGTCCTTGGATCTCCGCTGGTCCATGTGGTGGATTGTCTGAGACCTGTTCTGTGCCCCAAATCTGCCGCATGGGAACAGAGTTCTCAATGCTGGGTTCCTGGTTTCTGGATCAGGCAGGGCAGGAGCGCGCTTTCTGTTAGCACTTGGCAAAGATTTCTCTGCCCCCCTGGCTACTCAAATCTTCTTCTCACCAGGCCTTTATCTTTGGGAACTGCTGGTCCAGGTGGCAGATGGGCTGAGCCCTGTTCTATGCCCCAAAGCCGCCGGGTGGGAACAGAGGTCCCAATGCTGGGTTCCTGGTCCCTGGATCAGGCAGAGCAGGGGTGCGTTTTTTGTGTGCACTCGGAAGAGATCTCTCTGCCCTCTGGCTACTCAGAATCCCTTGTCACCAGGCCTTTACCTTTGGGAACTGTTGGTCCACGTGGCCGGTATTAGATATATTTGAAGTTTTGATAGAATTATGCACTATGTCCATCTGGTCCTGGTCTTTTTTTTTTTTTTTTTTTGGTTGGGAGACTTTTGATGACTGCATCTATTTATTTAGGGGTTATAGAACAGCTTGGATAGTTTACCTGATCCTGCTTTAAACTTGGTAACAGGTATCTGTCAAGGAAATGCAAGAATATAATCTTCTTGCAAGAAACCCAAAAGAAGGTATATACAGAAAAGTAATTCCACCTCTAACAACAAAAGTAACAGAAAACAACAATCACTATCTCTTAATATCTTTGAGCATCAACTGACTGAATTCCACAATTAAAGAATAGACTAACAGATTGGATAGATAAACAGAACCCAGCATTCTGCTGCATACAGAAAATGCACCTAAGTGACAAAGACAAAGACTGTCTCAGAATAAGAGGCTGGAAAACAATTTTCAAGCAAATGACCCCAAGGAACATGTAGTAGTAGCTATTCTAATATCTAATAAAATTTACTTTCAACCAAAAGTTACCAAAAAAAAAAGTTTAGGGAGGGCACTTCTTATTCATCAAAAGAAATCTCCCAATATGAAATCTCAATTCTGAGCATTAATGCTCCAAATGCAAGAGCACCCTACATTCATAAAAGAAACTTTACTAAAGTGCAAAACATACATTGTTCAACCCACAGTAATAGTGGGAGACTTCAACACTTCACTTTTTTCAATGGACATATCATAAAAACAGAACCTGAACAGAAATGCAGTGAAACTACCAAGAATTATGAACCTAATGGATTTGACACATATCCATTGAACATTTCATCCTAAAACAAAAGGATATATCTTCTCAGCCCTTCATGGTACTGTCTCAAGTTGACCATATACTGTCACAGAACAAGCCTCAACAGATAACAGAAGATTAAAAAATATCCCGTCCATTTTATCAGATCACAATAGAATAAGGCTGATTTTCAACAACAAAAACAACAGGAAGGTCACATACACATGGAAGCTGAACAACACTCTACTCAAAGATAACTTGGTCAAGAAAGAAATAAAGAAATTAAAGACCTTTTTTCCCCTAAAAACTTTTATTGGAAATTCTTTGCATTTACATTTCAGATGATATCCCTTTCTCACAATCCCATCCCTCCTCCCACTTCCATTGCCTCCATGAAGGTGCTCCCTCTCCCAACCACACTCTCCCACCTCAGCACCTTGGTGTTCCCCTACACGGGGAAAGGGAGCCTTCACTGGACCAAAGGTCTCTCCTCCCATTGATGTCAGACAATGCTATCCTGTGCTGCACATGCACCTTGAGCATAGGTCTCTCCATGCGAGCACATTGGTTGGCCCCTGGGAGCTGTGGTGGATTTGGTTAGTTGATAATTTTGTTCTTCCCATGGGGTTGCAAATCCTTTCAGCTCCTTAGAATAATAAAAATGAGGGCACAACATATCCAAACTTATGGGACACAATGAACATAGTGCTAAGGGGAAAACTCATAGTTCTGAGT
Source organism: Micromys minutus (assembly GCF_963924665.1). Classification (NCBI taxonomy): domain Eukaryota; kingdom Metazoa; phylum Chordata; class Mammalia; order Rodentia; family Muridae; genus Micromys; species Micromys minutus. The sequence continues at coordinate 4,559,034 of NC_137966.1, read as the reverse complement.
GCCTCAAGAAAAGAAAAAAAGAACTTTACAAAGAATCACTCTTCAACATACTAGCAGCCTGACAGCAAACCTTAAAGCTTTAGAATAAAAAGAATCAAATATACTAAATAAGCTTAGAAGGCAAGAAATAAGGAAACTCGGAGCTGAAATCAACCAAGTAGAAACAAAAAAGAACTACACAAAGAATCAACAAAACCAGGAGCTGGGTCTTAGAAAAAATCAACACGATAGATAAACCCCTAGCCATACTAACCAAAGGGCACAGTAACAGTATCTAAATTAACAAAATCAGAAATGAAAATGGAGACTTATCAACAGAAACAGAGGAAATTAAAAAGTCACCATATCCTACTAAAAAAGCATATACTCAATAAAATGGAAAATCTGGGTGAAATAGACAATTTTCTATGAATTGAAAACTTACAATAACTATACTCTGTCTGGAAAATTTCCCTTTGAAAGGAAAAATTTACAAAAATGTCATCTATTGGAAGATTAGTTGTTGTTAGTATAATCTTTAAAATGAATCTAATAATGAACCATGCATATGAAGATTTTTCTAGGTTGATTTGTCTTTAGATGTAAATCATGACTTTTTCCAAGATATGATATAGAACACAAAGGCGTGTTAAGGGCAACTCAATTATTTGCAATTTTTGGTAGTAATATTGTGTTCCCTCCAAAATTCATGATAGAGTGGGGTTGGGGAGTAAACACCTAACGACATCTTTCTCAGGATAGCATCAACCTGCACAAAAGGACCTGAGCAATTGGCCTATACATTTTGTTGTTGATTTTCACTCCTAAGGACCCAGTATTTAGGGATGTAATCTTGGAAGCATACACATGATCTTCATTAGATATAAAACCCAGTGATGCTTTGATTCTAGAGTTTTCAGTATTTAAATAGCAAGGGAAGAAAACTACTATCTGTTGACCCGTCATTCTCAAATAGTTTCCTATAGAAGTACAAGAAAACTAAGACCATTCCATCAATATTGATTTTTTAAGGTTTTTCCATTTACTTTTTATTGGTGTTTATGTCTAATAGATACATACCTCCCCTTTTATCAGTCATACAAGGGTTAGTAAGCAGGTGGTCATATTCCAATGATTGGTTCTCTTAGTTTCATGTAAGTTGAGGGAAAACAAAGTGAGGACTTGAAAAATAAGCTTTTTGTGTATTAACTGCATTGCCAGATCTGCTATTACACTGTGGCTTCTCATTTTCGTTCTTACTTTTATTTGAAATTACTTTCAAGGTTGGCAACCGAGCATGCACAGTTTAATCTTCTAAATGAGAAACTCCATATTTTATTAAATGAAAAATATGCATGGTTTTCTACCTGAATTACTGTGACTATAAATGAATTTCACCAGAATGTAAATTAACATCATTACACTAATTTCTATGTAAATGTCCCAAAATTGACAATTTTTATTTTGCTTATAACTCACTGAATGCTTTGACATGCATATAAAAAAGTAAGTTGATACCACAACAAAACCAATGTAGGACATAAATGGTCATTTTCAAAAGTAAAGCTAATGTCTTGCAATTTAAATTATCTGATGAGTGGCATAAATCATTCTGAGTTCGTCAGTATCCCACTCATTAATTCTGAACCATGGTCAAAAAAATAATACGTCTCTTATGCATTGCCATTGGCTCTTTGGATATTTCTCTTACCATATTTGATACTACAGCTATTCATCATTGTTTTTCGATGAAAAAGACCAACACTGATTGTGGTTAATTAATACAGCACAAACTTATATAGCTAGAAACTATGTTCAAACCAAATTAAAGAATTGTTCATTAATACAATTAATAATATTGATGTTCAGACACTGATTCTGTTGCTTTAATGGGAAAGGAATTTATTTTCTCTACCCTTTATAACAACCTATTTGATGCCAAAAATAGACTAAGTAACATGGCCGTGTCATTGCCACTGAAGTTTATGGCATCTATTGTTTTCCAGGTCTTATGGTGCAAGTAAGCCATTTGGAATGTAGAAGAGTCTAAACATTAGTAAACTTTCTATGTTTTAGAACTGAATTACAGAGGTTGTCATTCATAGTGAGCTCATGGAAGACACAAAGAACCCTAAGTCGTAGAAATGGCATAGTTTAAAATAACATTTGTAAAGGGCTTGAGAAAGTTTTTTCTTCATTAGTATTTTCATTACTTGAACTGCTTGAATGTATTAAATACATTTTTGATAAATCCCTGAAATCTTATACCTCCCATATACAAATATACACTGATTATATATAATTCTTATACATGCAAATACACTCATTTAAAAAAGTGTTGAAAAAATGCTTCTATTAAACTTCTAAATCCACTACTTTTATATAGTTGCACTTTTCTGTATCATTCTGCTGCATAATTAAAAACACAGAGACTATTGTGTATCTTAAAGCTTAGGCCTTTAGCTTGAGATCCCTCTGTGCCACCATGTAGGCAGGAATACCTCTTTCCTGTTCTGGCCCGTTCAACCACTTAGATAGATCTCCCAGACATTCTCTCATTGTCCACATTCTCTACCTGTAAGTTATGGCCCAACTTCCTGCTCACCTATTGGCTACTTGCTCTATATTAAAGCCAGTCATGGGATGCCTTAGGCAGGTAAAGAATGAAAAATTTTATATAAATTTCAGTTCCAGGAGTGCCAGCATTGCAATTAATAATTGAGAATACAGGGACACAGTTTTATCCTCATTTATGTATTTATTTTTCTTTAATGTCATTTTTAATGGTTCAATCATTATACCCCTTCCAGTTAGCCCTCCAACAGTTCCTCTGCCCTACTGTATAGAGTATAATGTGGATAACTAGAATAAAGTGGTGGGGTTCTCTTGACTCCCACCCCCACTGAAGTGTCTTATCTTTTGTTTGACAGTTGTTTTCTTGCCTCAGTAAATAGTGCAATAATTCTGTAACAAAAGAGTCTGTGATTTTTGATATGAACTATATAATAAGTGGTTATATAGAGCTATGCTCAATTGTGTAAGATTTGTGGGTCTAATGCTAGAAATTTCTTGGTGCTGGTTCAATTTTTCTCTTAATAAGACACATGAATAATTTCCATATGAAGAGTATTTTATATTGGTATAAAAAATTTAAATAGTGTCAGTTTGGGTAGGTGTCACATCTTGGTGAATACTATTTATTTTGGGTTAACATGTATTTTTTCTTATTGTATATTTTATTTATTTACATTTCAAATATTATCCCCTATCCTGGTTTCCCCTTCCCAAATTTTCTATCTCATCCCAAACTTTTTTTTCATGGTTTTAAACTGAAATCACAAAAGTTGCACAAAACTGGGCATTTGGAGGTTCAACAATACAACTCTAACTACAAAGAATCAAGCTTGTGGAAAAATTGAATATAGTAATTCATATAATATATTTGAGACTGGATATCTATTTTTTACTTTATTTTAAAAACAAAGATAAATGTACAAATTTTCAGCATTTTTGCATAAAAGTATATGAAGACATTTTTAAGGTTATAATTAAGTATTTGTGGGTACGTATACATGCACATATGTATATATGTAACAATAATATAGGAAAAGAGGCTATTAATTTGAGGGGATAGGAGAAAAACTAGGAGGGGCTGTAGGGAGGAAAGGGGGATGTGGTACAGTTCTATTTTAATTAAAATATATTCTTTTTGTTGAAATTCACACAGTCTGTGAGTGGTTTCTGGGGTGTTCAGAGCTTTGGATATCTATTTCTTTATTGACTATGACAATCTATAGGCTGATATGTCTCAGAAAAGATGGCGTCTAAGGTAGATTTTCAATAGATTCAGGCTTGTAACATCAACTTATCAGCTCTTATCAACACAGCTGAAAACATAAAGTGATCACTTATTTTAGAGAACTAGAATTCTAAACATTTTTTAATCTACAAAATGATATTCTGGAATACAGATTTTAAATACATACATGCATATATATTATTTTTATATAATACATACACACATACGTGTTTTCCTCGTGTAATTTTATTCTTTGAGGCAATGAATGGTGTAAACGGTGGGAATATTTAATATCTAAAGTCTTGAGAACTTTTAAGGATAATTTAGAATTTCTCAACCATAATATGAAATGCTTCAAAATGAAAATAATGTTCTGACATACAAATGAGCTAGAATGGAAAATTCTTAACTGATGTCATAAAATGAGTTTCATTTAAAATATAGACACAATAAAAATGGAAAATTACCTGGTAAGTTTGCTTATTATATATATATATATATATATATATATATATATATATATATATATATATATATATATATATATAATATATATATATGTTTAGATTTGGATTTCTACCCAAGATATCTCATTTTGTATATAAAGATATTTAAAACAAACTTAAAACCCTGGAATTCAAATAATTCCTGGTTGCAGACATTTCAGATCAAGGATGGTTAAGTTTAATGCCAAGTGTTATTGTTATCTGAAATGACCATGCTGTGTATAACCCTGTAAAACTGAGTAATAGCTGAAAGTTTGTGACCTTTAATGAACCTGTTCACTTCCTTCCCACTTCCTAGTGGGCAATAATTACCTTTCTACTTGCTCTTTGTAAGAAAGAGGTCAGCTCTTTCAGATTCAAACATCAATAAGATCATGTAGTATTTATTTTTATGGGCCTGCTTATTTTGCATAGTGTTATTTCCTGTAGGATTATCTCTGATACGTATGATGTTATATATATGTATTAGTTCCCTTTCTTTAAAGGATCAGAACTATAGCACAAATATAGTATTGGTTTATTAGAATAGCTTACTTGCTCGGCTACTGCCAGTACAGTGACCTCTGTCTACAAATAGAAGGTTAAAGAATCAGTAATTGTTTAGTTTAGGAAGCCAAATGCCTCAGCTGGTCTTTAATATGTGGCAACATCTTTAATAAATAGGATCTAATGCATGCTTAGGAGTGGGCTTCTAGTGGAATGGAAAGGGAGTAAGAGAGAGAACAAGCTTCTTTCTTTCACATTCCTTATATAGGCTGCCAGTAGAAGGTGTATAGTACAGTGTCTTCCAAGCTCAAAGCTCCAGATGGGAAGGATATCTTCCCACATCAAATGATCTAAGTAAGCATAATTTCTTAATCCATTTGACTTAGGAGATGATTAGATTGTCTTTGCATTTTAGCTAATTGGAGTAATTGCTGCATTGACTGTAGAGAAGCAGTCATAACTTTAGATAGTTCTGTATTTCTAACATACACACTGCTAGATTATATTTATTAAATGTTTCCTGTGAGTTGATGCCAAAGCCATGCGCATGCCAGGCGAGTGCTGAACTATTGACTTACAACCAGGTTCTTTTATGAAATTTCCCAAGAAACTTCTGTACTATAACTGTTGAGATTCCCTATCTCTGTGTTCTCTTTTTCTCAAAAAATATTTGCTATACCCTGACTTTTTGCTAGTCATCTAAACAGTAATAAGGTGATATCATATTGTGGATTAATTTGCAACTTTAAAATTTATTGAGACCGATCTATCTATCTATCTATCTATCTATCTATCTATCTATCTATCTATCCATCCATCCATCCATCCATCCATCCACCCACCCACCCACCCACCCACCCACCCACCGACCCACCCATCCATCCATCCATCCATCCATCCATCCATCCATCCATCCATCTATCTATCTATCTATCTATCTATCTATCTATCTATCTATCTATCATCTATCTATCTATCTATCACCAATATATCTATAGTATACAGTATATGAAATAGTTTACAATGTATTATAAAACAAATATATCTCCAGAAGTTCTTTTATTGTACAGGATTGTTTTAGCTATCCTCGTTTCTTTTTTATTCTATATAAAGTTGAGTATTGTTCTTTAAGGTCTGTAAATAATTTTGATTAAGATAGCCATTTTTACTATTTTTAATTGCATCTATCCATGAGCACAGGAGATCTTTATCTTTTTGTATCTTCCTCAATTTCTTTCTCTAAAGACTTGAAGTTCTTGTCTAAAAGAGCGTCCACTTTCTTAGAGTTATCCCAAAACATTCTATACTTTTGTGATGGATGTCATTTACATGATTTATTTCTCAACCCACATGTCACTTGTGAATTTTTTATTGGGAATTCTCTGCATTTACATTTCAGACATTATCCCTTTCCAACACTCCCACCCCCATCTCGCTCCCTCTGCTTCCATTAATGTGATCTCTCTCCCAACCAACCTCTCCCACCTCAGCACCTTGGTGTTCTCCTACACTGGGAAAATGAGCCTTCACTGGACCAAAGTCCTTTCCTCCCATTGATGCTAGAAAATGCTGTCCTCTGCTGCATATGCACCTCAGGTCATGGGTCTTTCCATTCCAACTCATAGGTTGGTGATTTAGACCTTGGGAGCTGTGATGGGTTTGGTTAGTTGATAATTTTGTTCTTCCCATGGAGTTTCAGACCCTTTCAGCTCCTTCATTCCTTTATCTACCTCCTTCATTAGGGTCCTTATGTTCATTCAGTCTGACTGTTACCTGCAAGCATCCTCTTCTGTATCAGTATGGCTTTGGCAGGTCCTCTGAGGAGGCATCCATATCAGGTTTCTGCCAGAAAGCACTACTTGGCATCAGCACTAGTGCTTGGGTTTAGTGGCTGCGTACGGGGTGTCTCCCCAAGTGAGGCAGTCTTCTGAATAATATTTTCTCCAATACATGCTCCTCAAGTTGTGCCATTATTTCCTCCCATGAACATTTTGTTCTTCCTTCTAAAAAGACTGAGGCATCCATATTCTGGCCTTCCTTCTCACTGAGCTTTATAAAATCTGTGAAAAGTTCCTTGGGCATTCCAAGTTTTTTGAACAAGTATCCACTTATAAGTGAGTACATATTATGAGTGTTCTTTTGTGACTGGTTTACTTCATTCAGGATGGTAGTTTCAAGTTCTATCCATTTTCCTAAGAATTTCATGAAGTCATTGTTTTTGATAGTTGAGTAGTAAGTACTCCATTGTGTATATGTACCACATTTTTGTATCCACTCTTTTGTTGAAGGCTATCTGAGTTCTTTCTAGCTTCTGGCTATTAAAACTAAGGCTGCTATGAAAATAGAGTAATGTGACAATGTTATATGTTGTAACATCTTTTGGGCATATATGCCCAGGAATGGTATAGCTGGGTCCTCAAGTAACACTATGTACAATTTTCTGAGGAACCACCAGACTGAATTCCAGAGTGGTTGTACCAGCTTGCAACCCCACCAACAGTGGAGAAGTGTTCCTCTTTTTTCATTTCCTCACCAGCATCTGCTGTCATCTGAGTTTTTGATCTTAGCCATTCTGACTGGTGTGATGTGAAATCTCAGGATTGTTTTGATTTGCATTTCCCTGATGACTAAGGATGTTGAATATTTCTTTAGGAGCTTTATGGCCACTCAATATTTCTCCCTTGTACCCCAGTTTTTAGTATGGTTATTTGGTTCTCTGGAGTCCAATTTCTTGACTTATTTGTATATATTGGATATTAGCCCTCTATTAAATGTAGGACTGGTAAAGATCTTTTCCCAATCTCTTGGCTGCAGCTGTGTCCTTTGCCTTATAGAAGGTTTGCAATTTTATGAGGTCCTACTTGTCAATTCTTGATCTTAGAGCATAAGCCATTTGTGTTCAGTTCAGGAAATTCTTTTCCTGTACCTATGTGTTGGAGGCCCTTTTACACTTTCTCTTCTCTTAGTTTCAGTGTATCAGGTTTTATGTGGAGGTCTTTGATCCACTTGGACTTGAACTTAGTACAAGGAGATAAGAATGGATCGATTTGTATTCTTCTCCATGCTGACTACCAGTTCAACAGGCACCAAGTTTTTATTTTTTGTTTCTGTTACAATTGTATTGTAATTTTAATAGTGTTAGTGATGAATTTCCATATTTCTTATTTGTTGATATTAATTTTTATAATCAAGTAGTTGAAGGAACATCTTTTCACTTACAGCTTCACTGGCAAGTTATTTTTGCCTTCTTTCTTCAATATATGTCTAAGAATGTTCTAATGCAATAAAATACTAGGTATGTTTGTTTTCTCTAATTATTTTTCTTAGATATTTAATGTATATACAAGTAGCCACCAAAACCAAGCACTATTGCTGATGCCAAGAAGTGCTTACTGGCAGGAACCATATATGAATGCTTCATCAGAGGCTCTGCAAGAGTCATACAGATACATTATGGAAGTTTACAGCTAACTATTGGACTGAACACAGAGACCCCAGTGAAAGAGCTAGAGAAAGGACTGATGAAGCTGAAAAAGTTTGCAACCTTATGGGAAGAACAACATTATCAACCAACGAAACCCTCCAAAACTCCAATAAACTAAAATACCAACCATTGGTCACACATCAAAGACCTATGGCTCTATTTGCATATGTAGCAGAGGATAGCATTGTCTACCATCAATAGCAAAAGAAGCCTTTGGTCCAGTGAAGGTGCATTTTTCCAGTATAGGGGAATGTCAAGGCACTGTGGTGGAGAAGGTGATTGTGAGAGAGAGCACCTTCATGGAAGCAAGTGGAGGGGGATGCAATGGGAGTGGAGAAATGGTGATAACACTTGAAATTAAATACAGAGAAGATTCAGTAAAATAATTTAAAAAGAAAGTAAAACTTAATTTGTGTGGATTTTATATGCTACAATTTTACTAAACTTATTTATAATTTTCAGACATTTAAGCATAATATTTATGGGTTTTAATATTTAAGACCATGTGTTGCATACATATAAACACTTTACTGTTTCTTCTCTAATTTTCAAGCCATGTATTTCTTTTTCTTGTTTACTTGTACCTGGGACTTCCAGTGTCATACAGAATAGAAGTGGTAACTATTTACATCCTGAAAGGATCCTCCTGATCCTACAATAAAAACAATGTATATTTCATCACTGGGTGTGCTATTGGCTGTGAACTTGCCATAGTTTGTGGTACTTAGGTTTTCTTTTAATTAACTTATTGAGATTTTTTGGGGGTATGTATCATTTTAATGTTCAATAGTATGAATGTTAATATCTCGTTCTGTAGAATTTACAACAAATATATTTATATGTATGTAAGCACTCAATGTTTCCATCAAAGTAAGTGAAGCTTTTCATTACGAAACGTTAGGTTTTCTCTGATGCTTTCATGAATCAATTAATAGGTTCACAAGTTTATTATCCTTATTCCTACTGGTCGTGAACTAAAGTTTAGATTGGCTTCCTTGTTTAATAGATATACTTTTTTACAAATTTTACCCTACAGCATTAAATATGAGTTCATCTTCCTATATTGGTTTATTTGACCATAGAGAATCTATAATATTAATGTACAGCTTTGAGTGACCACATTATGAGACTTCAATCCTGGGGCTGGTCTCTGACTATGCAGTAAAATTATATATGAATTATATATGAATATATCAAATGAGGTTTCATTTAGGAGAATTTCCAAAGTGTCAATGTTTTGTATTAAGAAGAAAAGACAATGTTTTGTAGAAAGAAGAAAAAGAAAAGAGGCTGTAATTTTCCAATGTATACTTCTTCAATATCTATGTTTCTAATACTCCTACAGCTTGGTTAACATTTTTTACCCTACACTAAATTACTTTTAAATATATTGATTCTGGCCACAGCACCTGTTAAATGAGTTTTAATTATAGTACTCCACTTTATAGTTGCTTACTGAAATTTATGAACATGTACACACACACACACACATATATTATGATGGACAAGCAGATGGTGGATAGGAAGGTAGATAGATGATCTATAGATGATAAGCAGACAGATAAATATCTAGACAGGTAGATAGATGATAGACAGGTAGATAGGTAGATAGATAGATAGATAGATAGATAGATAGACGGATAGATAGACAGACAGATGGGTAGATAGATAGCTGGTGTTATACTCTCACTCTTGTTTGAAGTAAAATGTAATTCACTATTTTTTATTTCTGCTGCTTATTATGCTTACATAATTAATTTTATCACAATACATACACTTTTTTTTTGTCAAGTTCTGTACTCTATAAAGTCCCAAGAACTTTTATTTGGCTTTTAAAAAAGTTTTAATTTTCACATTTGCTGTGCTGAGAAGTGACTTCATCAAAGATGCATCTCGATGAGTTGGCACCTTGATCATCTATATTCACCACCCAGAACTGTTGTTCAAACAAAAGATCTCTGGGTGAAAATTACTTTCTGCTGATCCACTCAGGGTGCTGGGTTTCACCGAGCTCAGTGACTGAGCAGAGCTTCTCATATCAGTGACAAGGCAGTAGAGTCAAGCAGCCATAGCGTTATTACTTCCCAGTTTTATTACTTTGAACTATTTCCCAAATCCTGAGAGGTGTCTCTTTGAAATTAAGAACAAATGGCTTCCCACAAAATACTGCTAGATGTGTGAGCTAAAACAATTGGAACATTAATTGTTTCATTTTGAAAAAGAAACACTTGATTTCTTTTTATTGGAATACAATGGTAACTACTTCTAAACCACAATGATTTAGATAGTCTTTCTCAGAGAGCTTTTCACAAGTGTGTTTACTACATTGCAGTACTACCATGTCATTACTGAAGAAATTTGGAAACACACGTCTCACATAATATTACACAAATAAATTAGAGTTTCATCAGCTACAGTGTGCACAGAACTATTGTATTAACAAGTAGAGTGAACATAGATAATTTAAAGTTAATTAAATTATGAGAGAATTAATTTGATCACAAGCAAAATTCTCTTACTATTTACCAGGCAGAGGACAGGAAATACTTCACCTGTCAATGTGTCAGAAGATTTCAGATGAAACCCCTTGTTCCTGTTGCTTCTGTTAGGAAGGGAAGTAACTAATATCAATGGGAATACCTGAGTGCTTGGTGTTACAGCCTGTGTGAGTGAAGAATTAAAAGCATTTTTTTGTGTTTTGTTGAGACTTGTTTTATTCCATTTTGAATATCACGTTATTGGATTATCATTTATTATTTGTTTTGTTTAGGTAATAATTTAGCAAATTGTTTCTCTATGCATCCTCAGAAGAAAACATCCTGGAAAGCATAATACCTTTATCTCTGTTCCAAATTACCATAAGGACATCAGTAGTTTTAAAGAGATCTGGAAGTTGATAAACTAAATCATGTATGCAGTATTTGAAAACTGACATTCTTAAATAAAATCAAACACAGTAGGAAAAATCCTGGAGAAAACCCAATAACCATTGACCAGGACATGCACACACATACACACACATGTCATATGAGTAACTACACACAGAGAAAAACTTAAAAAAGAAAGACAGACACATATACACACACGCACACATGCACGCCCATGCATGCACGCATGCACACACACACACACACACACACACACTCAGACACACACACACAGAGGGAGAGAGAGAAAGAGAGAGAGAGAGAGAGAGAGAGAGAGAGAGAGAGAGAGAGAGAGAGAGAGAGACAGACAGACAGACAGACAGACAGACAGACAAAGACAGAGAGAGGTGTTACTAGCCATTACAAAGTATTTGGAAAGCTGAACAAGAATAGATTTCCATACTTTGCAAAATCAATGGATTCAAAGATCAGAACTTATTGGGATGAGTACCTGAAGTCAAACTGCAGAGGTTTCTCTTGTAATTATCTTTCAAAAATGTATAAAAGAAGGGGAATGAATAACAAATTCATTGTTGCAAAATCTCTCTAGTAAACTCAAATATCTAAAATGATTTTGAGGACCTGATAATTATAGGATATTGAGGTATATTAACATTAATTCAATTTATTTAGCAAAAGTACTTACTAAACTGTTGCATCGGCTATTTAATTCTTAAAACCACACATACAAACATATCAATGTGTCTTATTTAAATTCACTTTATTCCTGGAAAAGTATAAAAATTGAGAATTCCCCTTTTAAAGCTATATGTCATGACTAATCCTGACTGAAAACTTGGTAGGGTTTTGAGCTCTGGAAACAACTGTTTTGGCATGTCTATATAAAATTTTATAGATTAGACTGTTTGAGATGAAAAGATCCACCTTAAATATGAACGACAATGATTCTGTAGACTGGTCCTCTTCACTGAACAGAAGGGAAAGATATATGAGCAGAATGATCCACCTATCTCTGCCTCCTGATTAGTCAGATGCTGTGAATATCCATCATTCTCTATGAATAAAAAATGATTAACTATTCAACTGCTTTATAAACTTATATATACTATCATATCATCAGCAAATAGTTATATCTGACTTCTTTCTTTCCAATTTGTATCCCCTTGATCTCCTTTCATTATCTATGGGACTAAGGATTCATTTATATAAGATAATTATGTTCTGGGAATCTACTGTGCAATATTATTGCTATGTAATAAACCAAATCCTTCTTTAAGTTTATTTTTACAGATATTCTCTTGAGGTAAGAGAAGGCTGTCTAACACACACACACACATTTGTAATGTTAGTTGTGGTCATACATTCTTAGGTATATGCATATGTTCAAATTCATTTCAAAATATAAGAAATTTGTGCAGGTGTTTTATGTGTCAAATGTATTCCAGTAAGTGTTTTTAGATGATACAGTTTAAAAAAAAAACCTTGTCAATACTCGCCAAACTATTCCAAAAGATAGAATCAGATGGAATATTACCCAACTCATTTTTTGAGGCTACAATAACCCTCTTACCTAAACCACACAAAACCCTACAAGGAAAGAGAACTTCAGACCAATCTCACTTATGAACATTGATGCAAAAATACTCAACAGAATCCTTGCAAACCGAATCCAAGAACACATCAAAACGATCATTCATCATGAGCAAGTAGGCTTCATCCCTGGGATGCAGGGATGGTTTAACATAAGGAAATCCATCAATGTAATCCACCATATAAACAAACTCAAAGGCCAAAATCACATGGTCATCTCACTAGACACTGAGAAAGCATTTGACAAAATCCAACACCCATTCATGTTAAAAGTCCTGGAAAGAACAGAAATCCAAGGCCCATACTTAAACATAATAAAAGCAGTATACAGCAAACCAACAGCCAACATCAAACTTAATGGCGAGAAACTTGAAGCAATCCCACTAAAATCAGGGACTCGACAAGGCTGCCCACTCTCCCCCTACCTATTCAACATAGTACTGGAAGTCCTGGCTGGAGCAATTAGACAGCAAAAGGAGATCAAGGGGATACAAATAGGAAAGGAAGAGATAAAAACATCACTCTTTGCCGATGACATGATAGTGTACTTGAGTGACCCCAAAAATTCCACCAGAGAACTCCTACAGCTGATAAACAAGTTCAGCAAAGTGGCTGGATACAAAATTAACTCAAACAAATCAGTAGCCTTCCTGTACTCAAAGGACAAACATGTAGAGAAAGAAATTAGGGAAAACGTACCCTTCACAATCGTTACAAAAACTATGAAATACCTTGGTGTGACTCTAACTAAGCAAGTGAAGGACCTGTATGACAAGAACTTCAAACCTCTAAAGAAAGAAATTGAGGAGGATCTCAGAAAATGGAAAGATCTCCCATGCTCATGGATTGGAAAAATCAACATCTTAAAAATGGCCATCCTACCAAAAGCAATCTATAGATTCAATGCAATCCCCATCAAAATCCAAACCCAGTTCTTCATGGAATTGGAAAGATCAATGTGCAATTTCATATGGAATAACAAAAGACCTAGAATAGTGAAATCCATCCTCAACAACAAAAAAACATCTGCGGGAATCACTATCCCTGACCTCAAGCTATATTACAAGGCAATTGCGCTGAAAACTGCATGGTACTGGTACAGAAATAGGCATGTGGATCAATGGAATAGAATAGAAGATCCAGAAATGAGCCCTCATGTATATGGTTACCTGATTTTTGACAAAGGAGCAGTAAACATTCAATGGAAAAAGGACAGCCTATTCAACAAATGGTGCTTGTCCAACTGGCACTCAGCATGCAAAAGAATGAAAATAGACCCGTTCTTATCTCCTTGTACAAAGCTCAAGTGTAAGTGGATCAAAGATCTCCACATTAAACCAGATACAATGAAACTATTAGATGAGAAAGTAGGGAAAACCTTAGAACACATAGGTACAGGAGAAAATTTCCCGAAGAAAACACCAATGGCTCAAGCTCTAAGGTCAAAGATTAACAAATGGGACTTAATGAGATTGCAAAGTTTCTGTAAGACTAAAGACATCGTCAAGAAAACAAAACGGCAACCAACAGAATGGGAAAAGATTTTTACCAACTCCACATTAGATAGAGGCCTAATATCCAAGGTGTACAAGGAACTCAAAAAGCTAGACACCAGAGAATCAAATAACCCTATTAAAAAATGGGGTACAGAGCTAAACAAAATGTTTTCAGTTGAGGAACACCGAATGGCCGAGAAACACCTGAAAAAGTGCTAGACATCCTTAGCCATAAGGGAAATGCAAATCAAAACAACCCTGAGATACCACCTCACACCAGTCAGACTGGCCAAGATCCAAAACTCAGATGACAGCAGATGCTGGTGGGGCTGTGGAGAACGAGGAACACTTCTCCACTGTTGGTGGGGTTGCAAGCTAATACAACCACTCTGGAAATCTGTCTGGCGATACCTCGAAAATTGGATATAGTACTACCTGAAGACCCAGCTATTCCACTTCGGGCATATACCCCAGAGACACTTTAATACACAACAAAGATATATGCACCACAATGTTCATAGCGGCTCTATTTATAATAGCCAGAAGCTGGAAGGAACCCAGATGTCCTTCAGAAGATGAATGGATACAAAAATTGTGGTACATATACACAATGGAATACTACTCAGCCACCAGAAACAATGACTTAACCAAATTCTTAAGAAAATGGCTGCATCTAGAGAATATCATCCTGAGTGAGATAACCCAATCACAAAAGAACAGACATAATATGCAGTCACTGATAGTGGGATGCTAACCCCAGAGGCTTGCACTCCCCCATAAAAAACTCACAGACTGTATGAAATCCAAGAAATAAAGAAAACAAAAAAATATACATATATTTACAAAACAAGAAGACTTTGACTATTTCCATGTTGCGTTTTGTTTTGCATGTACTTTACGCTTATTGTAACTATTAGGTTTTCAATGCATACTGTCAAGCCCTTGAAAAAAATCAAGTACTGACTAAAAAAATATATTCACATGGTTTTATGTAAAAATTATTTCAATGTCTGAAAAAACAGTACTGACAAAAATGTATAATTTTAAGCAAAAAATGTTTAAAATCTGTACATTTATCTTTGTTTTGTAAAATAAAGTCGTTAAATAAAACAAAAAAAAAAAACAAAAAAACAAAAAAAAAGAAAAAGAAAAAATAAAACCTTACCATTAACTTTCCAAAATGAACACAAGATTTTTATGTTAATCATGTAGAAAGCATTTATTGAGGATATGAGCTAGAAAAAAGAAAGCATATAAGAGAAGAAAAAGGCCAGTTTGGGATGAATTAACTCACAGGCTACAAGGATGCTTTTAGAAGAATAAATGAAAAAGGCTGATGACTATGACTTCTGAGTTCAAAGGCTACACAAGGTCAAGAAAGAAACCTGTGAGTCATCTATATAAAGATGATATAAACAATGAGGTCACCTAAGGATAGAGTATGAAGATTAAAAAGGAAGCTCAATTATAGACATTTGTTTAACCCTTCATTTAGAGTTTAGCAAGAAAATAAGCATTAGGCCATGGAGAAGTTTGGAAAGGAGATAGAGGTGAAGAAGAGTGAATAAAAATGAGGCATGTCATAAATCAAACACAGTATTTCTAAAAGAAGTTAGTTATTAGCCACATTGAATGTTGATTAATCAGTAGAGTGATATATGACTATTTATTGATTATATTGATTGCTTCTTGGAGGGATCACTATTATCCTTGAAAGGAATAGATTTAGCGATCAAACTGCACTAAGACAGATTGAAAGAATTATACAAAAGACAGGATTGCAAATTATTTTGATGGAATCAATAACTAAATGCTAACTGAATAGGAATAAGGCACCTGAGTTATGAGTAAATCCAGAATTATAAGAGATGTTTGACCATATAAAGAAAATTACTGTAATGCTGAATAAGAGGGAAGACAATTGCAGAATTTATGTTTGCATGTCAACATTGGTTACTGTATAAATTAAGAAAGACCCAAATAAAGGAAGAAGTATACATGAAATAGATTAGGAATAAAAAGCACAGACTTGAGATCTAAACTTACTAAATAAGAAAATAAAAATGGAAAGAAGATAGTTAACCTATAAGAATTCTTTGAATTTAAAAAAATGGGTAATTAGGCCATTGAGAAAAAGCTAGTACTGTAGAAGTTTTCTATAGCATATACATGGACATGTGTAGAATTGTTTCAGATCCAATTAGCCACTAACTAGAAAAACAGATTTATTTTTCAGTAGACACCACAAGCTACCGCATCATATGCCACGAACAGCTTACTACTTACTGGAGTTGTTGATTATTGAGATCCTACAGACTTTATATTCCAGGCTATTATCAATGTTCTTGGTCATTTTTCCTAACTTGATGGTAAAACATATCACAAAAGACAGCACATGCTCAAGTCATAAAACACGGTGTTGATCTGGAGGCTTCATCTCTTCTGACTCGCTTTCATAGTACTAGAGCCTTCTGTACATAGGCTCTTCACACTACACTACAGAACAAAGTTAATATGACTCATATCCAGCTGTGAATCCTGTGAACTCTAGTAACTACTGCACCGGCAAGACTTGCCCACTAGTATAACAGCGACACAAATGTCATGGAAGGAAACAGCCATCTTATTACTGTATTTAAGGGCTGCCTTACAAGTTGAACGTCACATTTAGCACCATTACCACAGCCAAGAACCTGTGGCCACACCAATCATGAGCCCTAGAAGACCTACTCAAGGTGCCTAGTACTAACTCCTTGTGACTTATTGCTATGCTCATAGAGGTATTATTCTTATGGACCTCACTAGAGAAGCTTTTGCTTTTGTTTTTGTTTTTGAGGTAGCCAGTGATTAACATATAGATACACAACTGGTCAAGATGTGAGGGAATAGAGCAGACTACTCAGTCCTAATCCAGACATCTAAGTCAAATCCTTCTAATCCCAAGATTCAGAGATCATTGTAGAAGAAAGGTGAGAAGGTTTTTAAAGACTGAAGTAGATGACTCCAAATAACCTTTTTTTTTTTTTTTTTTTTTTTTTTTTTTTTTTTTTTTTTCCAGTCAGAGCACAAGGAATGGACAAAATAAAGCCAGGCAGTATCTTGAAAGCAGAAAAGAAAAAGTGGCGATGAAGTAGCATCCATGTCTAAAAAGCTGTTGGCAATTCATAATAGCTGGGAAGTAAAGTCACTTTTCATTACGAGGGTAGACCATAATAGGTTGGCTGGGCTCCAGTGGAAGGCCTTATGTCCAGATATAAGGGCAGCAAAAATTGCACATGATAGGTCCTTTCTAAAAATTATTTCATTTACTTACATTACAGATGTTGCCCCGTATTCTAGTCTCCTCTGACACAGTTCCTCATTACATTTTTCTACCTTCTTGCCTCTAAGAGGGTGCTCTCCCTCTTCCCCTATTCTCCCTCAGTCATTCAGGCATCTTCGTTTCCTGGGACCTGAAGTCTCTACAGTATTACACATTAGGAGCATCTTCTCCTATTGAGGCCAGAATAGGCAGTCCTCTGCTATATATGTGCTGGAGACCTCATACCAACCCAAGCGTGCTCCCTGATAGGTGCTTCAGACTCGGGGAGCTCCCTGGGGTACAGGTTAGTTGAGACTTAAGGTCTTACTATGGGGTCACTATCCCCTTCATATCCTGCAAATCCTTTTTCTAATTCTTCAATAGGGGTTCCAGGCTTCAGTCCAGTGGTTGGGTGTAAGTAAATGGATCTGTCTCAGTTACCTGCTGGTAGGACCTCTCAGAGGACAGCCGTGCAAGGTTCCTGTTTGTAAGAACATCGTAACATCAGTAATAGTGTTAGCCTTGGTGCCTACCATGAGATGGATCTTAAGTTGGCCCTCTCACTGTGTTGTCTTTTCTTTAGTCTCTTCTCTGTCTTTATCCCTGAAGTTGTTTTAGACGGGAACAAATCTGGGCCAGAAATTTTGACTGTGGGTTCATAACCCATCCTTCTATTTGAGGTTCTGTCTATCTACTGGAGACAGTCTCTCAAGTTCCCTCGCCCCACTGTTGTGCATTTTGGCTAAGGTCACCTTCATTGAACCCTGGGAGTCTCTCTCAACCCAGGACTCAAGGACATTCTAGAGGGTAACCCCCCCACCCAGTCCCCAACCTCACCCAGTCCCCAACCTCAGAAACTGCATATTTCCATTTACTCTCCTGGCCCTCTTGGCTTCTATCCTGCCCCCCATAACTGACCCCCTCCCACTTTCCTTCCCCTCCCACCCAGATCTCCCCATCACTCTGCCACCTGCGATTATTTTGTTCCCCCTTCCAAGTGGGATTGGATCATCTTCACTTGGGTTTCCTTCTCATTAAACTTCTTATGCTTTGTGGATTGTCTTCTCTACTTCTTGTCTAATATCCACTTATCAGTGAGTACCTACCAGCCATGTCCTTTTAGGTCTGGGTTACCTCACTCAGGATAATATTTTCTAGTTTCACATATTTGCCTGCAAAATTTATGATGTCCTTCTTTTTAGTAGCAGAACACTATTAATACTCTTTAAATGAATCCCATTTTCTAGATCCATTCTTCAGTTTAGGGACATCTGGGTTGTCTCAAGCTTCTGCTTATTCAAATTAAGGCTTCTATGACGTAAGGGGAAAGCATGTAATTGTGATACTGATAAAGACTGCATGATATTGGTACAATACAGACAGGTGGATCATTGGAATAGAATTGAAGACCCAGAAATAAACTCTCACACATATGGACACATGATCTTTTGTCAACGAAGCCAAAACCATACAGTGGAAAAAAAGCATCTTCAACAAATGATGCTGGTCTAACTGGTGGTCTGTGTTATAGATGCATATTTATCACCTCACACAAAGTTCATGTACAAGTGTATCAAGGATCTCAACATAAAACCAAACACACTGAATCTAATAGAAGAGAAAGTGGGAAGAAGTCTCGAACTCATTGCCACAGGAGAATTTTTCCTGAACAGAGGACCAGTAAATAGCTCAGGCTCTAAGATCAACAACCTACAAATGGGACATTATGAAACTGAAAAGCTTCTATAAGGAAAAAGATACTGTTGATAGTCCAGAAAGGCAAACTACAGAGTGAGAAAAGATCTTTCTTAACTCTATACCTGATTGAGGACTAATATTGACAATATATAAAGAACATAAGAATTTAGACTCCAAAAATCAAATAACCCAGTGAAGAAATGGGGTACAGAACTAAATAGAGAATTCTCATCAGAGGAATTGTGAATGGCAGAGAAGCAGTTAGAAAAATTTTCAACAGTTCGGTATTCCTCAGTTGAGAGTTCTTTGTTTAGCTCTGTACACCATTTTTTAATAGAATTATTTGATTCTCTGGAGTCTGACTTCTTGAGTTCTTTGTATATAATGGCTATTAGCTCTCTCTATCCCATAGGCAGCCATCAAATCCAAGCACTATTGCTGATGCCAAGAAATGCTTACTGGTAAAAGCCTAATATGAATGCCTCCACAGAGGCTCTGCCAGAACCTTTCTGACACAAATAAGGATGCCTACAGCTAACCATTGAACTGAACATGGAGACCCCAATGAAGAAGCTAAAGAAAGGACTGAAGGAGCTGAAAGGGTTTGCAACTCCATGGGAAGGACAACAGTATAAACCAAACAAACCCTCCAGATCTCCGTGGGACTAAAACACCAACCAATGAATACACATGAAAAGAGCATGGCTCCAGTTGCATATGTAGCAGAAGATAGCATTGTCTGGCATTAATGGGAAGAGAGGTCTTTGGGAAAAACCAAGGTGCTGAAGTGGGACTGGATGATGGTTGGGAGAGGGAGCACTTTCATGGAGGCAAAGGAAGGAAGGGGGGCTGGAAGTAGGGAAAGAGGGGATAAAGTTTGAAATGTAAATACAGAGATTATCCAATAAAAATAAAAAAGATATGAGGCTATGAATAAATTTATTTTAATATGAAGAATTTCTTATTTTAACCTTATGTTTGTTTTCTATATAAAATAGAACTCATGTAATTTATTCCAAAATAAATTTAAACAGCTGCATTATTTTATTACAGTCATGAACAGATAAAGTTAGATTTGAATGGAAAAACAAATTCAACATCCTTAGTCATCCTAGAAATGCAAATCAAAATGACACTGAGATGCTACCTTACACCATTCAGAATGGCTAAGATCAAAGCTTCAGTGACATCCCGTGCAGGCAAGGATGTGAAGAAAGAGGAACATTTGCTTGTTGCTGGTGGTGTTGCAGCTGCAACAAGCATTCTGGAGAGCACTCTGGAGGTTTCTCAGAACATTGAATACAGTTCTACCTGAGAAATGATAAAACTCCTGGGCATTGTAGGCTTTCATAAACAAGGAAAATATAAAGTTTGATGTGGAATGAAGAAAGGGTGCATCTGGAAAGAACTGGGGTAGGGGTGTGAATCAGATCAAACTAAGTTGCATGAACAAAGCAAATAATAAAAGGACTGCAGTGAAAAAAATAGGGAGATATTTTAGAGAGCTGAAGGTAGTGATAATGTAGATTTCTAGAAGAAATTTTCTTCCTTCCATTTTTGCTCTTAGAATTGCTTAGAAAATCCCATCTATGTATCTATATACATCTCTCTATTATCTATCTACCTATCTATTTATCTACCTATCTATCTATCTACCTATCTATCTATCTACCTATCTATCTACCTATCTATCTACCTACCTACCTATCTATCTATCTACTTATCTATCATCTATCTATCTATCTATCTATCATCTGTCTGTCTATCTATCTATTTATCTATCATCTGTCTGTCTATCTATCTATCATCTGTCTGTCTGTCTGTCTGTCTATCTATCTATCTATCTATCTATCTATCTATCTATCTATCTATCTATCCATCCATCTTCTGATTATCTCTCTAGTATCTATCATCTATCACCAATTTGAATATTCCCTCTTTTGTATCTTTTGTATCTATTTCTCTATTTTTTAATTGTATATTTTATTTATTTACATTTCAAATGTTATCCCCCTTTCCCGTATCTTCTTCACAAGCCCCTCCCTATTCCATCCCCTCTTCCCTTGCTTTTATAAGGGTGTTCCCTCCACCCACCCACCTACTCCAACCTCACGACCCTAGCATTCCTCTACACTGGGGAATCAAAGAAACAAAGGCCTTCTCTTCCACTGATAGCAGACAATGCCTTCCTCTGCTTCATATGCAGCTGGAGCCATGGGTTACTCCATGTGTGCTCTTTGATTGGTGGTTTATTCCCTGTGAGCTCTGGGGGGGGTCTGGTTAGCCTATATTGTTTCTATGCTCAGTCCAATGGTTGGCCGTGAACATCTATATCTGTATTTGTCAGGTTCTGGCAGAAACTCTCAGGAAACAGCTATATTAGGCCCCTGTCAGTAAATACTTCTTGGCATCAGCAAATAGTGTGTGGTTTGTTGTCTTTTTATGGGATGGATCTCCATGTGGGGCAGTCTCTAGATGACTTTTCCATCAGTCTCTACTCTGCACTTTGTCTTATATTTCCTTTAGACAGATGCAAGTCTGCATTAAAAAACTGGAGAAGAGTGTGTGTCCCCATCCTTCAACCAGATCCCTTGCCTAATCTCTGGATCTGGTCTCTACAGGTCCCTCCTTTCCTTTGTTTGGCATCCTCTTCCCCTTCAGGTTCTAGAAGCTTCTTGCTTTCCTGGTATTTGGGACTTTCTGGTGGATATTCCAGTTCCCCGTGCATCATTGTTAGACACCTCTGTTCAATATCCGGACCATCTGTATATCATCACCATCTTTTTCCATACCCAAATATTCCCTTCCCTTTTCCCCTCCTTCTCCTCTCTCTATTTCCCTGTCTTAAAGATCATTGTTGGGCTGGAGATATGGCTCAGTGTTTAAAAGCTCAGTGTTTAATTCACACGGTTGCTCACAACCATCTCTAATGGGATCTGATGCCCTCTTCTAGTGTGTCTGAAGATATTGACAATGTACTCACATAAAATGAATAAATCTTTACAACAAATACAGAATACTGCTTTGGGCATCTATGATCTAAAATATTGCCTTTAATTGGTCAGAGATGGGAAGTAAGAGTACTCATCTTTTTAAGCTTCCCAGATGTTGTCAGTTAGGAATACCACTTGCTTACTACACTGGATTGCAACATAGTCTTAAACATAAATTTCTATTTGTATAATTGTTGGTATACCTAATGGTGTTTGGTGAATAAGTCATTTGTTGAGCTCATTTGGGTCTGAAGGAGAAACAGTTTGAAAAGCAAATGGTACCATCTTAAGCCGGGACATTGCATGAGAATAAGAGAGCATATGCCTGTCACAGAGGATAGCATTGTCTGGTATCCATGGGAATGCCAGTGTGCTGAAATGGGAGAGGGTGATTGGGAGTGAGAGCATCTTCTTGGAAGTAAGAGGAGGGGGGGATGGGATTGGGGAGAAAGGGGATAACATTTGGAATGTAAATACAGAGAATATCCATTAAAAAAATCAGAAGTTTGAGTCAAAGCCTCTTTTGAATGGCTTCAAGAGAATTCAAGGAATTCTAAGAAAGCTCAATGTGTTTTAGTGTGAGAAGGAAATGCCAGCATAGTATTTTAGCCTTTATAAAATTTGACTAACACATAAGAGTTTAGCAAATACTGGTTGAAAGAACTAGTAACTTTAACTTATGTTGATTCTATGGATATAAAGCAATTACTAGATTTACTAGATTATAAGTATTTATCTAGGTATCTCTTTACCTTTTAAATCATACTAATGTACCTCAGATCAAGGAAAAAAGTGCTAGGCATTAGTAGTGTTCGAGACAGAGTTTTATCGGTTACTAATAGTGAGTTCATATGACCACATGATATCTGTATTGCTTTAACATCACATTTATATGTTGATACATTCATTTTGAAAGTCGTCTTTTCTGCCCACCCTCTCCATGACTCTTCTGATAACAGAAATGATCATTGGTTTCCTTGATGGTGCTTCTATGAACAGACTGTAATTCAGTATGATGAGTCCGGTATTGTAAATATTTCTAAGTCCCCTCAGAGTTATATAGTATAAAGCTAATCCCTAAAGACAGTATTAAGAGGTAGAATTATTTAGAGGTAAAAAATTCTTTTTTAATTTAAATTTTATTGGACATTCTCTATATTTACATTTCAAATGTTATACCCTTTTCCCCCACTCCCCTCTCTCCTCCCACTCAACTTGCTTTATGAAGGTGCTCCCTCTCCCAATCACCCTCTCCACCTCAGTGCCTTGGCAGGCTGATGAAATTGTTCTTCCCATGAGGTTTCAAACTCTTTTAGCTCCTTCAGTTCTTTCTCCAGCTCTTTCATTGGGGTCCTCATGTTCAGTCTGATGGTTAGCTGCAAGCATCCTCGTCTGCATCTATATGACTCTGGCAGAGCCTCTGAGGAGGAATTCATATCTGGTTCCTGCCAGTAAACATTTCTTAGCATCAGCAATAGTGCTTGGGTTTGACTGTATATGGGATGAATCCCCAGGTGAGGCAGTCTCTATAGATCTTTTCTTCAATCCCTGATCCTCTATTTGACCTTGTATTTCCTCCCATGAGTGTTTTCTTCTCCCTTCTAAGAAGGACTCAAAGAGCCATCAAATATGGATCAGTGGTTTTACTGTGGAAGCCAGAGTTCTATCATGATTCTTAAACAATATAAAGATGCTGTGAGGTACCTTTTACTTAATATAACTTTATTCTAGAAGTTAATGGGAGGAAATTTAAGTGATCTTTGATTATTTCTACTATTAATAATACATCTCATATATAAGTAATCATAACAGAACCCATAAAGACATTAAAATATTCAGCATTGCGATATTTTAACAACTTAATAGATGTAATTTTCTTAGTTATCTTAAGAACTGGGATAGCCATAAACTTTTTTCTGTGATCTAAAAGTCTTTTAAATTGTTAAATATTAATGAGACCATTAATGTAAACTTTTTTTAGAAATAAGTTTAGATGCTCTATCCAAGGTAATAAAAGCACTAAACCATGAAGTTGAGGATAGCTTTGTTAGATTCGTGTAGATAATCCCAGATATTAAATTACACTAGTAATTTTAGAGTTTGAATTTAAAATTTAGTATATGAGTGCTTCCATATTGTTAATTGGGCAGTAATTCTCAACCTTGGTCTCAAATGATATTAGACTATTTAGCTTTCTGTTACATAATGCGTGATTAAGGTTTGGCCCTATATATTCTAGGATGCCTAGTGACATTCCTTAGTGAAGTATACAGTATTCAGTGTTCACGCTAGATTCCAGGAGACGTTAGCACTCAATAAATACTATTAAAAACTGCATACTCACCTTGAAGACAGGGTCAGCACAGTTTGAAAGGTACTGATCAAGTTGAATTTCTTCAGTAATCTGTCATCTATGTTTGTTGAACAAATGGGTTAGATCATGCAGATAACAGTGTCGATAACTTTTAAGTGTATCACTATCATTGCTGGGAATTTTGAAGGATAAGTTTCAAATGATGAAATGTTTGAGGGCTACAAATGAACTAAAATCAGATAGCTTTCAGAAAAGGATTAACTTTTTATCCCATGGAGACAGAAGCAGAGATTTTAACATGATAACTTGTATGGACAGTTGAAAATGTCTTCCAAATTCATCAATTCCACAAAACATAGCCTACAAATGCCACAGGGATGCTCCATGTTTCAGAGCATACACAGCTTTTACAGAGGACCCAAATTTACATAAAGTGTCTACACTGACATGTGATCAGTCTCCCAGGAGTCAAATTATTTAAAAAACTGATTATCCCTATTCTATTAACTATACAATACCCAAAGCTCCTCTTCTAGATGTAGGATGTCCTACATCTATTTGTATGGCTATTATTTAGTACAAGTCTTGTGCATGTCACCATCTCTGTGATTCCATATGTTGTTGTAAGCAGTTTTCTCTGAGGTCAGTGTCTTCCACATGGGAGGGCAATTTCTAAAGAAGTAGAGTGTAGAGGAAAAGTGAACCAAGGGCCTATTTTAGGGCTTCCTATCCTGGGCGAGTAGCTGTCTGTCTATTGTGTCTCTAGGGAAAAGTATAGCACACCACATATGGACAACTGGATTTTGGTCTGAGTGAAATATTATTACAAAAGTTGAGTGACCAAGTCCCTCACCGTATTACAAATATAATACCCTTTAATTTTCCTTCTAACTGGGTAATTATTCTCTCTTGTTAAATTGATTCTATTATCATTATTATCATTTTATAATGGCCTTCACACACAAACACACACACACACACACACATATGAGATCCTTAGAACAGACTTCCTTCACCTCTGAGTATGAAATGGAAAAATAAAATAAAACTATTTCCTTCAAATGCCATTAAAGAGTAAATGGGACTGTTGTGATGTGTCAGAAACAAGAGTCTTGAAATTAAAAGTAACAGGGTCAAGTCAGAAAGTGCTGTTGTGTGTGTTTCCCAAGCCAGATGCAGGATGGTGTGGTGGTAGAGCACTATGTATATTCGGGACAGCCATTAGAGACCACAGCAGGAATGGGACCACTCCCTACCTGTATTAGGCTTGAGCCTACTCAACTCCATAGAGACAAATGTCACATCATAATAAAACCAGTTGGGCTTTTGCTGATTTCCTGCCACAGGAATGGTTTCTAGGATATTATGCCACCATCTTTTCCCCTCACCTCCCACACAGCTTCTCTTTTATCCAGATTAGAGCATGTGGGGACTTCTTTACTCCTAGCACTGGGGAGGCAGAAGCAAGCAGGTCTCTGTGAGCGCCAGTCCAACCTGTTCTGCATAGCCTATGTGTGTTCAACATAGTTTTTACATCGTTTCTTTTTTTCTAAATCCACTCAACTATAGTCTTCTCTTTAATAAGCAAATGTTTCAGTTTGCTTAAGTGAATTATCAGGAGGGAAGACCTCCTGGTTACCATTTTGTAATTCATGTACTTCTTTTTCTTTTTCTCTTTTCTCCTGTTACAGACTTTATTTTCAGAAGTCTTAGTGATCAGCCTGCAACTGATAGATAGCCTGATGCCTTGTTCATTGTTTTTGTTTTTCTTTTATAAGGTGATTTTTATATGCATTATGTGTAGTTGTGAGCAGCTATATGTGATCTGGTATTGGACATGGAACCCAGGTTCTCTGAGAACACAGCAAGTGCTGTTAACCATTGGACCATCTCTCTAGTTCCCTCCTACCACACCAGTTAAAACATTTTTTTAACTTTCTGCTTATCAGGAAGCTTATAAATTACATTTATAAAAGTCATGCTAAATTTGTTTTGAAATAGCTGGAACTTCATCATAAAAAAATCCTAGAAAAGACAGAAAACTAATGAAAAATTTACAAATGCTTTTTATACCCAAGAAATTTGGATGTTCTCTGTTTATTTTTCACATATTAAAACCGAATTACTTCCTAATTGTTTTGATGGTCTCCAGACAAAATGAAGTGAGGGTTTTGCACTGTGTTTATAGTGATGCACTCTTTGGAGCTCTATTCTTTCTCATCAACATCTTTCATTTGGAATTTGAAGACTTTCATCTACATTTCTGACACTGACGGCAACGTCTCTCAGCCTTTGATGGGGGGTTTCTTTATTCCTCCTTCATTTCTACATGATCTGTGTGTGTTTGTGTATCGAGGAGCCTAGTCTTCTGAGGCTGTTGTTATTGTTCTGCATTCACTGTTCTTCCTTCCTTCCTCCTGTCCTTCCTTCCTTCTTTCCTTTTTTCTTTCATCTTCTTCTTCTTTTTTTGTTTTTCTTTCTTTCTTCTTCCTCCCTCCCTCCTTCCCTCCTTTCTTTGTTTTCTTTCTTTCTTTCTTTCTTTCTTTCTTTCTTTCTTTCTTTCTTTCTTTCTTTTTTTCTTTGTCCTTGCACATCATATATTTGCATTAAAACCCATAACAGTGACAAAATCACAGTTCTCAAGTACCAACAAAATCATGTTGTGGTTGAGGGTCACCATAATGTGAGGAACTGTATGAAAGGGTCACACTGTGAGGAAAGTTGATAGCCACTGCATGTATAGAGTGAATTAATCACACATTCTGGAAGAAAACCCATAACAGGTTAATATAAAAAAAATAAAAATTGTAAATAGTTCCTATTTGTTATTACAACAGTAAAGGTAAGAATGACACCTTTGAAACAGCTGTATTAACTTAGGACCTAAAGCAGGGTTTCCCCAGTTACTATGGCAAATTGATCCTACCAGAAAACTTAACAGAAAGTTACATATCATAAAGAACCCGATGCAGTTCTTTACAGGCTATGCTTGGCTTTCATATGATCTAGATGTTCTTAGGGTTTCTAGGGCATATTTGAGATGATAGTGAGCAAAATAGGTGAAGCCATGAAACATATGATAACATGATTCCAACCACCAATTTGGTATCTTAATATTCTCTTTGTGCATTTAGTGTGTGTGTATATATATATATATATATCATACAATATCATATCATACAATATCATATCACATCATATCATATCATACATCTCTTAGTTCCCGACTCTTCTAAACTAAATGTGATTAGACTCCCCAAGGCCATAGAGAAGCAGAAACACTTTTCAAGCTTTCCGTAACACTGTTGAATTTTCATATACTATTCAACCTAAACTGAAAACCTAAGTGTCAGATTCTCTTTGCATTTGAATTCTTTTATCTTGTTGGTTTTTTAATGTATATCAGTTGATTAGTCTGAATAATTCTCTTTCATCTTCTGATTTGACTCAAGATTTTGTTAGTACATACACAACTCCACCTCTCAAATCCAAATCTCATTGTCTTGTGCATGCCTGAGGGTTCTCTATACTTTTGACAAACAGGCCCATGTTTAAATCACTATTGCTCGGCTAATAACAAAGAAACAAGATGCACCATGCTCTTGACCATCTCCAAGCTAAGAAACTGTATATTGTATTTATTTTCTACATTAATGTCATTTCTGTTTAACACTGTGGCTTTAAAAGATTGATAAATTAAGTTATAACTCAGCACAAACATTTCAATAACTCTAAATATCATCAAACAGAAGCTTTACTTGCTTTTTAAAAAGTGCAATGGAAAATGAATATCTTTATTATCTATTCTTTCACAATCCAATCTTGTCACCTCACACTATAAATACATTGTGAGGCTTATTGCTTATTTGTTTGGACATGTGTCTGAACTACATTAACCAAGCAAACAATGAAAATAAATGACATTGAATTTAAGAACACATTTGTGTAGAATGGAGAAGCTGATATAACCATGATTCTTTTTCTGTAATTGTGCTGTCAATTAGAATGAAGTCTTTCACTATAGGTGTGATTAAAATTTAATAACTTTTTCTTTCACGATATGCTTCTGTCTTCATTACATAAAACTGTATAGTAAATTATCCTGCTGTGGAAGAAAATAAAGTTTTATTATCTGAATGGATAAAGAAAAAGAAATAATATAACTGGAAGTTTCTTATAGAGACAAAAGAGTTTTGGAAAAGCACAGAGATATGAGGATGAGATATGAAAAAATGGAAATCAGTTTATAGGGTTAAATATTGTATCAAGAGAAGTCAATACAGGCTCAGTAATGACCACCAAGTTAAAAACTTTATAAGGCAAAGGACATAGTCAGTAGGACTAATCAGCAACCTGCCAATTGAGAAAAAAATCTTTACTAACCCTACATACAATAAAAGACTAATATTCAAAATGTATAAAGAAATCAATTAGTTAACCTAAACAAACACACAAGCAATCAAAAAATCAGGTATAGAACTAAACAGAAAATTCAAAACAGAGGAATTCTGAATGACAAAGAAACACTTAAAGGAATGTTCAAACTCTTTGGTGAGTAGGGAAATGAAGATAGGACATAGGTGAGAGAGAGGAGGGAAGGGGAAAAGAGAAACATGCTCAGGTATTTGTGGGGAGGAACAGGAGTGAAGCCCTGAGGGCCAGCAGAATGAATGGAAACAGGCAACGTTGGGAAGTGGGAGGTGGGAGACCTCTAGAATGCACCAGAGATCTAGGTGGTGAGTGACTGTCAGGACTCAAAGATAGGGACCTTAGTTGAAATGCCCAACAATGGAGAGAAGAAACTTGTTGAGTCTACCTCCAGTAGAAAGACAGGACATCAAGTGGAGGGATGGGTTTGCCATCCCACAGTCAAAAATTCTGACTCAGAATTTGTCCTGTGTTAAAACAGCAGGGACAAAAATGGAGAAGAGCCTGAAGTAATGGGTGTTCAGTGACCAGCTCAAGGGATTCATCTCAAGGAGAGTCTCCAAGGCCTGACACTATTACTGATGTTGTGGTGTGCTTAAAAGCAAAAGCCTAGCTAGGCTGCCCTCCTAGAGTTCTAACAAGCAGGTGACTGGGACAGACTCAGATACTTACACCCCTCCAATGGACTTAAGTCAGGGACTCCTGTGGTTGAATTAGGAAAAGGCTGGAAGAAGTTGTGGAGGAAGGTGACCCCATAGGAAGACCAGCAGCCTCAACTAACCTGAATCACTGAGATGTTGCAGACACTGAGCCACCAATCAGGCAGTATTAACTAACTGGTTCAAGGCCTCAGCAAATATAGATCAGAGGACTTCTTGGTCTGGCCTCTGTGAGAGAAGGGGCATATAACCCTCAAGAAACTTAAAGCCCCAGGGAATGAGGAGTCTTCAAGAGGTGGGTGACAGGAACATTCTCTTGGAGACCTGTAGAGGAGAAAGTGGTGGAGGGAAGATCAGAAAGGGATAATGACTGGACTGTAAAAGTTGATCAAAGATAATAATAGTAGTAATAATAATCATAATAATAGGAGAAGAAAAATAAAATATAAATGTAAAATAATAAAATAAAAATTGCAAGTTGTTTGAGAACAAGTAAATATTACAAACATGGTGATTGCATTTATGTAGTTCTGAAATTTTTATCAAAAAATCATTATGTAGTAAAATAAAATATAGAAACACTTTAGACTCAGGAGGGTTTAATGTAATGGCATCTTTGTAATTCTATGAACAGGATTTGTATGACCTTTGTATTTAACTCTTTATAAATATGTATCCGATTAAAAACATTCTGTATTACTTCATTTGCACAATGACAGATTAAAAAAAGGATGGTTGTCTTTTCATGATACAGAGTTGTAATTTTTAATGATTCAGTAATGGTAAAAACAGCTACAGATTGTAGTTGTAGAATTTCAGGGTGTAGGGGGAGAAACTATGGTCAAAATTAAGAGGACGAACATGTCTATTTTTTAACAAGTCAAGGAGGAATATTTAGGTGTGAGCTGGATGCACTAATAGATAGAAAGAGCTAACAGGAAGAATATCCTGCCAATTTAGTAAGCTTGCTATATAAATGTATCAGATATGTGTATATTATATGTGTGTGTATAAAAATATGGTACATAAATATATACTTTGTATGAAAGAATAGTAATATACATCCTCTGATAAAACACATAAATATACACACATGCGGATTTCTAAATCCTGTGTTTCTTGTTTCAAGTATGTGGTAGTACTATGTTTCAGGTAGAGACAGGCTACTGCATTGCTAGATTCTCAGACTCTATAAATTTGCTAAAGGTTATTAAACACAGAAGACAAGGAGGGAGAAAAGGATATCGTGAGTGGAGGCATTTAAAACAGACAGGTCCTCCCTGCTGTTTCACATACTTGGATTCTGTCAAATATTAATTTGGAAACAGTTCTAGATTTCTGAAAGTTCTGGGACAAACATTGTTCATTATTCTTGGTTCAGGGTTTCAGATTTGATTATATAGATGTCATGGTTTATTCTGTGGCTGAGGCAATAATTCTAAATACCATGATTTATAGATTTTATGGAAATGCAATTTGTCTGTTTCTCCTTTTGATTCATTCGTTTTTACAGTAACATGTAATAGAGTAAAAGAGAAAGATACACATGACTCACCAAAGGAAGATTACTACCTATTGGCATCAGTTAGAGAAATAAGAGGGAAATGTTTCATAGTAGACAGGATAGAAAGACAACATCTTATGTCTATGTGGATGTGGCACCAGTCAAGAATAAATCTGATGCCCCTTGGCTTAGTCAGGAAATAGAAGATAGGACATCTGGGAGGAAAATAAATTCTAAGATAGAGCCAGGCATGGGAAGATTCACCCAGGAAGACGTGAGGAGACAGAGATAAAATACCTCAGCAGAGGTAACCAGCCACATGGTGGAATGGTGAATTAATACTTTATCTAAGTTGCCATGTATAACTGGGATGAAGATTATGAATGTAAATCTTAATATTTTCATAATTATATTGTATTGAACTTATATTTGAAAGAAGAGAAGTCTTTTATTGGACTAAAAAGGGGAATTGTAGGAAGAATACCTTTGGGCTGTATGGTTGTGGAACCTGTCAATCAAAATGCATATGGCCCGTAGCTTAGGCAGGAAATAGAAAATAGAAAATCCAGGAGTGGGAAGACATGCCCAGGAAGATATGAGAAGACAGACACATGGTACCTGAGCACAGGTAACAACCACATGTCAGAATGTAGGTTAAAATAAATAGATTAATTTAAGTTATGATTCTAGTCAGAATAGGGCCATAGGGCCTATCTATTTGGACAAGTAATTTGTAAATATATTTTTGAATCTGAGTCATATTTCTGGGAGCACAGGACTTGGAGGAAGAACCAGACTCTAGCTTCTACAACAAGTAGCTTTGGCTTGTTTCTAAGGCATTAGAAATCAGTGAGGCTGTCACCCAGTAGGGATAGGTGTTTACATTCTTCTGGTTCACCATGGAGTTTTTGCAACAGTGTATACAAAGCCTTCCTCTTAGTAGAAGATGTATAACATTAGCTGTATACCTGTACAATGCGGGAGTATCTTTTATGTCTCTAGAATTATTTTAAACTTAAATAAAATATTATGTCCAATAAATTAATCTGAGCAAGAGCTGCAGACCCAAGGCTGCAATTTCAATTTAGTAGCTCTTTAGCTGAAAACGTTGTGAAAGTTTTGTTAGAAACAAAATACACATATCAAGCATGTGGATCATTTGACAAAGTTTAAAGGTCCTGATATTCGTATTAAGTCTAGTTTTCAATATCCTTTGTTTAAAATCATTATATCACAGTTTCAGGATGTGTTTCTACAAAGCAAACATTAACTGACAGTGAGAGGTTGTTCTTATCAGCCTGGTCCCTCAGACTATACCTCAAATGACCTCTGACTTTTTGCGTGGTCCTAATTGTTAGGATGTTCCTAACTCAGATATGACTGTGACAAGCTGCTGTTCTATTCTAGGCTATTCCTCAAGAGATTTCCTTTGGCAACTCTGATCTTAAATACAAGCATTTTTTCTTTTTGTTATGAGGCTAGGCTATGACTTGAAGTGCATAATCTTACTTCAGTGAAAGGATCAGAAAGGAGACTGTCTTAACAGCTGGGTTCACTAGTTACATCCTTCTACTCAAAATCTACTGTGGAAAAGTCCTGAGACAGCATCACAGTAATGATGCATTATCAAACATGCATATGTGTGTGTGTGTGTGTGTGTGTGTGTGTGTGTGTGTATGTATGTATGTATGTATGTATGTATGTATATATATATATATATATATATATATATATATATATAATTGTATCTCAAGACATATGAACAAGGGCTTAAGAATGATAGAACAGCTTAAAAATCTAGCTGTAATGTGAAGTTAATGATGTGTCCTGGTGACTTGAACCATTCCAAATGTATGTTATATAGAGAAACATTAAAACCAAAACACCAAGAGAAATTAAAAATGGAGAGGAAAGTAGGCAGATAGACAGACAGACACACACAGACACACACACACACACACACACACACACACACACAATCCAACACAGTTTATATTAGGCTTTTATTTTGAAGGATTTATAAAGAGCAATTTTCTTCAGTACAGTGGTTAAGGAGCTTTGTGTAAGAGTTAGATGTTTTGAAGAAAGGTGCTAAGGACCAAATAAGACCACTACACCATTAATTCTAAAGAGCCAAGTAAAATGGCTGTCAGGGGGTATTAATATTACCTAAACAGAACCAAATAGTAAGATACTTAATCAACATAAGCAAAATCTATAGGCATAAATTGTTTTACCAAGTGCAGTAGGTTAGTCTACTTTGTCTACCCAAAACCAAGTCACTTATCAAATTAATTACTGGAAAAATAAGAACATTGAATGGAAATGGAGGAGCAACATTTACACTAACAGTAGTAAGAATGTATTAAATAATGTTTTAATCACTTTGTACATCTGTGTATCTGCTATGGTTGCCTACATGTATAGCCTCAAGGTATTTTTATTTCAAAGGTGACATGTCAATGTTTAATCAATAAACTAAGTCATCTGCAGGCATGGAGCTATACACACACACACACACACACACACACACACACACACACACACACGACAAACAAACAAATTAGTTATTTAAAAAAACATAGGATCCAAACTCTTTTTTATATCCTCTTAATCCTTAACTAGAGTAGAAGAAGGTGGTCAAATTAACGTGCTGATGTTTAATTAGTAGTGTTTAGTTAATGGAACTTCATTATGTTCAGTGCATCTGAATGTTCCCAAGCCAGGAGGGTCCCCACACATTATTATACAGTGCTATTCGTGACAGATTTGTGGTACTGACAGGCAGGACCACTTTGTTTTCTTTCACAACTGTACTTTTCATTTTGCTAAGGGTTTTGATTATTATAAACATGGTAGGATTTTGCTAGTACAGCTTTTTAAATGGGAAGACATACTAAATCCAAGATTACAAAACCAGTTAACCTTAAACACTCCAATGAGTCCTTTTGAGAGCACCAATAATGATCAAGTGCTAACAAAACCCGTGTTAACTAGCTTTTGTCCAATACTACATTCCAGGTTCAATGATCAAATTTTATTTAAAAACTGGAGAGCACCAAATTCAAGGCTAGAAATGTCAGAATAAGAACTCCAATAAGTAGTATTTGTTTCCCTTGGGGAAAATGTTAACTGTGTTTTGGAAATGCTGTTTTAATGGATTTACCATACAATAAAAATGAGCATGTAAATAATAAATTACCCAAGATATCCCAATACTTTAGAATGCAAAGAAGCAAGAAGTGATGGAGCCAAAAGGGGTTTGTGAACCCATAGGAAAAACAACAATATCAACCAACCAGAACCCTCAGAGCTCCCAGGGTCTAAACCACCAACCAAAGAGCACACATGGAGGGACCCCTGGCTCCAGCTACATACTTAGCAGAGGGTAGACTTATCTGGCATCAATGAGTAGGGAGGCCCTTGTTCCTGTGAAGGATAGGTGCCCCAGTATGGGGAAATGCCAGGGTGGTGATAGAAAGTAAGGTACTTAGGGGAACACCCTTATAGAGAATGGGATAGAGGGTTTGAGGAGGGGAAACCAGGAAAGAGGATAACACTTGAAATGTAAATAAATAAAACATCCAATAAGAAATAACAACAGAAAGCAATAAAATTTGCCTTTTAGGTAAATACTGGAGAATATAGTACATGTATTGTGTTTTTCGTGTTATGGGTGTGGCCTTGAATAAGCCACCCTACTCTCAGTTTCCCCATCTCCAAAAGAGCCACCATTTGCACAGTGTAGAGTTAACTACAACTATAGTCATGATTATCTAGATATACCCACTTCTCAGTCTGCCATAGAATAGGCAATCAGTAAACAGATAATTCACCATCTGAAACAGGAGATCTACAAAGAATAAGTTATTCTGCAAAATTTCTCCAAGCAATAATAAAATAACTGCCAAATTATGAATTCAAAGACTTTTAAAACCAAGGAGATTATTGATATTATATTATCAAACCATTTTATGGCTAAGAAAGCAGCAGGAAATTAGATGAGCTTGTGGGCAAGGCTAGTGTATAAATACGCATCAAGACTCTGTTGCAAAGTGAAAAACTCTGTGTGGGGAGGTCTTTTTAATGTTCTTCTAAAGCATTTTATGATGTGCACCTGAGTGGACACACATACAGCTGTACAATTATGTGCCCGCCATTGGCAAAGTTCTAACTTTCTATTCCTGATTTGCATAGCATTTTGGAAAGCAATTAATAAACAGTATTTTAACTGGTTTTGAATGAAGTATTTCCAAGTTCAAGCCCTATTCATTAATCATCATTATGTGGAATGAGAGAAATGCGATGTGCTTTAACGTACCAACTCAGCACAATCCTTAAATAAATATATCTTCTCACTCTGGGGCAGAAAATAACTTCCTTCATCACACTGACTTCAACTCGTGTTGATGGTTTATTTTTAATCCAAACGAGTGTTAAGATCTTTCCTAATGAGTGACGCATATGTACCTGGCTTCTGCTGATGCCGATCACTTTAGTAGTTACTTTTCAAAGTGATGATTATTCGCATAAAATGCATATCCCTCTGCAAGGTGTAATTTCTACTTCTGATCATGAGTATAATTTTCTCTTAACTTGTGGTAATGTCGATGATAAGTATTTAAAAAGCATTTTAACTCTAATCTATTAATTATTGCATGACATAGTTTTCAATAAGCAGTCTAGATTTTTATCTGGAAACTGTGAGTTGTAATTTTTTTTTACAGACAATGGATAATATTTACTGCATGCGGAGTTAAAAATTATTACTCCTACATCAGAGAACTGGGTTTGTGACTCAGGCATAACTCTGTAAAATAGATTTTATAAGACCAGCCATTTACATACTTTTAATACCAGTTCTCTTGCTTTCAAATGAGCATTGTATGGTATTTGGATGATTACTGATTTTGTCACGTTGAAATAAAACAGCATGAAGAGCTCATTGGCCAGTCAGTAGCAGATAAAAAATATTAAATATGACCAACAACAAAACAGTGCTCTTTGAGCTATCGTATCTAAATTTTTCTCATTTTTATTTCTTTATCATCTGTCATGTTCAATGTTTTATATCAGATTATTTCACAGAGAATCATAGAGATGGGGCAAGTGGTAACTTTTTAAAGTGGGATGGGATAGGAAATGCCCTTTGGCAAAGGACAGCTTATGGAAGACCACATTAGTAAAATCTACTGCCGCTATTGTCCCTCGGGGTTCATGCTATCTAGGGCCAAAGTTACCTGAAAACACATTTGGAGTATTTAGACACCCAACGAGAAGCAAATCAAACCGATTCTGAGATTCTATGGCACTCTTGTCAGAATGGGGATCATCAAGAAGACAAACGAGAAATGCCTGCAAGGAGAAGAGGCCGCTGTACTCTTACTCAGTTGAGATCGGGATGTAAATGAAACTAAGTAACAAAAATCAAGGTAAATTTCCTCAAATACTAGAACCAAACTACCACATGATATAGCCAAACAACTTCTAGGTGTATATTAGGGGAATCTCACTTAGTAGGACACAGAGATACCTGCACACTATGCGTATCATGACCCTCCTTGTGATAGCTAAATTATAAGATCAAGTGAGGTACCTATCAATCAATACATGGTATAGAAAATGTAATATATACTATATTAATATGTTATGTATATTATATATATGTATATATAATTTAGTCATAAAGAAAATTTCATATAGCCAAGTATGGTGGTACATATCTTTAATCCCAGTACTGGGGCACAGGCAGGCAGATCTCTGTGAGTTCAAGTCGCGCTTGGTTTAATGAGTTCCAGGACAGCTGGATTTCACAGATAGATCCTTCTCAATGGCATCATCTGCAGCATTAAGGCAACTGTATCATTCATCTATATGTTACTGAAAGAATTAAATGTGTTAATACATATTTTTAGAAAAGAAACCAAGAACACCATAACAGTGTTAATTTTTAAATCACAAAGTTATTATTTTTATTGCAAAATGTATATAAGTCATCATAACTATAAACTATATACTTAAGAATTCTTTAATATGTTGTTTATATCTGAGATTAGAGAACAAAGCATTTCATAAGAAAGCATGTATAGCTGAGTGGATGCACATACATATACCTGTTGAATGCACATAATTTATTCGGAATTAGTAAGAAAAATGTTATGGATTTATGTGTTTATAATGAAATTCTTTGTTATAATCCTATTAAAGATAAAACACCTTACTTTGCAGAGATCTGCTAAGATTATTAAAATGAATCTCTTGTTCTCATTAGTTAAATCAACTCTGGGGTTTAGAAGAAAGATTTAAATATGCAAGTATCAAATCTCAATCCAACACATCATAATGATCACCGGAGACAAATGCCATTCCAATGTCTATGCATGAAGATACACACCAGAAACCAATATAAAAAGTAGCAGTGTACGCTGAAATAATTAAGTAACCCCGAAAACTCTGAATTCAGTCTTAAACTGCATCCTGCATCTTGCAAACAACTCATTCACATACACTGACCTTTCTGATAGAAATCATAGTGAAAAAGTCTCAAGACATGTATGTCCTTTCTTGTTTATGGCCTAATTCTAGATGAAGATGAGCATTCATTTCAAAAGTTGGCACTTCCAGTTGTGGATAGTAATAAATACTACTCTAGACACATTTTTGGCACTTAGCATTTACTGTCTAACTTATTAAATTATTCCTGTTGTCTTTATTTAAACAACAGCACAGATGGAAGTATATTTATATAGGTATTTATTTAATTTTTTATTTTTTACACTTAGCAGACTATTAAGTTTGTTGTCTAAGTTCATCCTGTTCATATGTGCAACCCCATATTTGCACAAAATTTTTATGCTCTACCTTGTAGAATGTCCGCCCTGAAATAGTGGTTCACAGCTAACAGACCACCTCATCTGTGCACTGTTGGGATTCTGTAAACCCACCCCTCAACCAGGGACCTTGCCTAACCTCTGGATATATGGTCTCTACAGGTTCTCCCTCCCCTTCATTGGGAATTTCAGCTAATGTCATCCCTATTGGGTTCTGAGAGCCCTCATGGTTCCTGGCATCTGGGAGTTGCTGGTGGCTAGCACCAGTTCCCCATCCCTCATTGCTACACATTACTGTTCAAATTCCTGACCCTCTGTATATCATTCCTTCTTCTCTCAAACCTGATCCTGCCCTCCTTTTCCAGTCCTCCTCCCCTCTAACTCCCACCCTCTACCTCCAGTGAGTATTTTGTTTCCCCATCTAAGAAGGACTAAAACATCCACATTTTGGTCTTTCTTCTCCTTGAGCTTCATATGGTCTGTGAATGTATCTTGGGTATTTGAGGTTTGGTGCTAATATCTACTTATCAATGAGTGCATACTATGTGTGTTCTTTTGCGTTTGGTCCTGTGAAGGCTCATTTCCCCAGTGAGGGGGAATGCCAGGGTGATGAGGTGGGAGTGGGTGGGTAGAAGGGGGAGCATTCTCATAGAAGCAGGGGAAGGGGCATGGGAGAAGGGGGAACCAGGAAACAGTATAACATTTGAAATATAAATACATAAAATATCCATTAAAAATAAAAAAGAATTTGACATGCCTCAAAGTCTCAGTCTTAAACGATGAGCCATCAATGACTGCTGAGAATGAATTGCTCTTTTCTAAGAATGTGGCCAGGAACAAGTTAATCAATTCCAAGGGTTCTGCCCAAAACACATATACACACGAGCATCACTATATATATTTAAAGAGTGCAGGAATTTTAATGGGATTTGGGGAGTGACTTTTGGTTTATAGATTTCTTCTTACAAAGCACAGTGTTCAATAACATGTTCTGTTTAAGCTATTGTTCATATATTTAATAAATCAAGACATTTCATTTATGGGAGCGATATAAATTAAAACTTACATTTGAAAATAATACGATGGTTCTTATCCAAAAAAGACCAAAATATTCTAAAATAAAATATCCAAAATATTCTAGTAATATTTTGCAATCACAAAATTTTGAGTATAAGTCTGGCATTCAGCCCAGTGACCCCATGTATTGTACCTACCGTTTTTTCTTGCTACATAAGCCTCAGAAAATCTTACTTTCAGTGCTCTCACATTTGAGATACAGAATAAGAAAAGCCACATCTCACAAGGTTCTTGAATTCTATTAAATGCTTCGGTATGTGATGAAGAGTTCTCAGCTCAGCAACAGACATCCTAACAACACACACATTACAATCCTTCTCCTCTAGCTTTTCATTACCTCTCATTCTCCTGCCATCCTTTTGCTAATTTCTATAGCAAATAAGAACTATTCCGTTCATTGAACTCAGAAGTCACAATACCTAAGTCTCCCGATGATTAGTTAGCCTTCCAGTAGTATAACATGGTTGCTATTACAATAAAACCTGTCTAGTCACATGTAGTACTTGAATTACTTATGAACCCTTTATATGAAATAAATCATCATATTTTTTTTCTGGCTACAAGACAACTGAAAAGCATAGTCATCAAGTACAAGCCTATACCATGGAGCCAGCCAGAGTGTGGACACTGAGGCTTTTCAAAACCTTCTTTAGGGAAAGTTTCTAGGAAGGATGTTATGGGCATTACAGGGAAAGTGAGTGGCAAAGATCTGGAAACACCGAAAAGTGCTTAACTGTAGAAGACAAATATTTTTCTGTGACCTGTAGGATGAAGATTGGTTCTATGTTAAAAGGTGCATAAAATTGTTTTGTTACTGGTCTTTGCATATGAACATTAACTGACTGGAGCAAGTCAACATACCCTTGGCTTAACTATACTTTCTTACTGGGTTTACAAACCACCATATAAACATTGTTACAGACTAATGCTGGCTCAGTGGGTATCCAATAGGACCTGAGACTATTTGTTTCAAAGATGATTTCAACACTGACCACTGGTGCTCTAGTTAAATTTTGCAAAGCTGCCTTCTTATACAAACCATAGATTTCCTTTCTCTGTTGTTCAAACACAGCCTCCCATGGGTTTCTTCAAGACCTTTATAGCACAGTGTTATTCACATAGTGGTTCATGGGTTGTTTGTCTGTGGTCTCTAAGTTGTAAATGAAGCCCTGCTTCACTGCTCACAGCATTTCTAATGCCTGGAACCTCGGCAACAGTCAATGAACTGAACAAAAGAATGAGAAGTTACTTTTGAAATTATGGTTGGCTATTGTAGATTTAACATGGTAGTGGTTCTCAAACAGCCTATATCCTAATTGCTTGAAGGATTTGCTAGCACTTCGGTTGCTGGACTCTCCAGTGAACATATTTTGATTCAGTATGCCCAGGTTCTTACTATA
Organism: Micromys minutus; assembly: GCF_963924665.1. NCBI lineage: Eukaryota > Metazoa > Chordata > Mammalia > Rodentia > Muridae > Micromys > Micromys minutus. The sequence continues at coordinate 4,518,602 of NC_137966.1, read as the reverse complement.
GGCAATCTGGAAAATTCCTTTTGAAAGAAAGTCTGCACTGAAAGACAAGAACATTCCTCTGATAAACAGAACGAACTGCTTCTGATATGGTGTTCTGTATTCACCTAGGCAAAATAAGTACACGATGTGTGTTTATATAACAAGCGTTGACTTGTTCTTGGGCACTGTGTATTTAGCCTGAGCACAAGAGAAAGAAGAAGCTGTGGCTGTACTGAGTCTCCTTGTGAATTGTAGTCACGCTGGCTATGCTTTGTAAGTCCCCGGTGGTGCTGCCTACTCTCAGCTTTCTGACATTTTGCAAGCATCAAGGCTAACCCTTAAGAACATTCACTCCCTTTGATTCTAGTCACAATAGCTCAGAGCCCAGCACAACTCTTCTTCACTTTCTGTTTCTTTTTTTTTTTTTAGTTTTTAACATTCAAAACCATACCTTCTATCTAAAATTGTGTCTTTTCTTTCCTACTTTCAGTGACAAAGCACCACAGGAAAATGGGGGAGACCAAGTAATTGCTACACAAGCTTTCTAGTGCATTGGAGTCATTATTGTAGAATGCATTGTGAATTTTAAAAGGAGTACATGATCTCTCATTCTTCCTCCAATTATCTTCAGCAAATGGTAAAGTGGGTAAAGAAAATTGGAATTTTAGCTATAGGCAAGTTGTTAATGTAAAACAGTATTTTCATTTAAATATTGATTAAGAAAAAGGTGTATTATGTTAAAGAGAATCTGGGCAGTTAATGTTAAAATCAAGTTAAGATCCACAAACAATTTTAGTTTGGGCATTTTAGGAGATGCTAAGATAAGATTATTTAAGTATGTCAGAAAAGTAACTCAGTGCATAAAAATACTTAAAATAAATTCAAGAAAATGTGTTGCTCTCCTAGTAAACAGCAAGAACAATATGAACTAGCTGATTTTATTTTGAAATGATGTTTATATCATTTTATTAACATGCTTGGATTGTGAACACAGTATTCAATCCAATACTCCAGGCTATGAGGTACACTGACCCAGCCAGGGGAAATTAACATTTCCCCTCCTTATGATTTCTTTATGTTTTGAGCCTTTGGAGCTCACATCTTCTCGACGTGCATTAAATATGTAATAGATTATTCCAAACTCTGAGTTCTTGCTCTGTTATAAAAACAGAATCCTGTCCTTCTTTGTGGCTGTGTTTCCATGCCCATTATCCAAACTCGTTAATGTTTTGATTTTCTCCTCTAGCCTTTTAAGGTAAGTCTTCTTCTCTATGAAGATAAAAAGTTCTGGGGAAAGGCCTTGCTCTAATTATTAACTAGGGTGGAAAAATTCAACAAAACCAAATATGCACCTTTTCATAACTCCAATTCCTTTCTCTTTCCTCTTTTCTGTTTCTCTAAGGTATCCTTTTAATTTCTACATAATTTTCAAAGGCATTAGTGGATTCACATTGTAGGAAAAACCTTAGTAGACTGAAGACTGCTAAGGTTTTACTGACACAGTTTCAGTCTAAGAAAGTATAATGGTTTACCTTGGGCGTTTGCTGTTAAACATCTTTTTAGAAGTATTACATCACCTTCAAGAAAGCAGTGCTTTGTGGGCAGACGTGGCTTGGAAAGCAGAAGGCCCTCAGTGTTGCTTCAGGTCTACTGGAACGAGTTGGAGTAGAGGTGCCATGTTGGTTTTTAGCTAGTCAACTTCTGGAAGATTCATAGAGCTGCCAGGAGACAGTTCCAACAGTGTTGACAAGCTTTTATTAACGTTCCAAAACTCTCAGCTGAGGATGTGGGAAAGACAGTGTTTATAGACATGGGTCCCTCTCACCCTTAGGTTTTTAGGTCTGCTTATTATAATCAGTATACAGACCTGTCTTGGAAGGAAAAACCCAAATCTTTATTTAATAATAACAAGTGCGTGTAGTTGTGTGTGTGTGTGCGTATGCGTGCGCGTGTGCAAATGTGCATTTCACATTCAGTTCCTATAAACACAATTTCATCTATAAGGAAGCATGGGGAACGCTGGAGCAGTGGGGTGGGACAGTGGGGTGAGTAGAGGAGCACTGCCATCCAGGCAAAGGGGAGTGTGATGTGGGATCGGTGGCTGGTGGACGGATAACCAGGAAGTGGGATATCATTTGAGATGTAAATGAATGGAAAGATTAATAAAAAAGTGTGGGGTCATGCTTGGGACAGTTTATTCAGTGGAGCATCTTGTGGAGTATTGATATGGTCTTTTAAAGTTCAAGTTAGTTCTTTGGGGAGTAAAAGGCTTTGAAATTAGCCTAGTGCCAGCCCTGGCTTCTTTGATTCACATTCATTACTCACTTCCTCCAGGTGAACCCTCATTAGAATCCCGTGAGCTAAGTAAACTTATTTCCTTTATATAGAACTCAGTATTAGATATGTTGTTGTGTTTGTCCTAAGAAGATAATGCAGTTATTTAGTAAATCAAATAATTTGTTTTCATTGTTATTGTAATTTGAATTTTATTCCATTTATCTGCATGTGCACATGCATACACATGGGCATTAGTATTCTGCAAGCACCAGGTAGGTCCTGAGGTTTGAACCTGAGGTCATCAGGCTTTCCAATAAGCACCCTTATCAATAGAACCATCTTACAGGACCAAATTAACATAACAGTATAAACAACTCACACATTTGAAGAATTGAGGTTTCATAAAGTTGCACATATTCTCTCTTAATGGGCCTGAGAAGGTAATACTGCCTGTAATTGAAACTGAGCTAGCTATTCAAAATCACACCTATTCCCAGTAGAATGAACAATAAAACACATAAACCCGAAGTACTTGTCAGTAATAAATTGTAATTGTGTGTGTTATATCTGCTTGCTTTTTTTCTCCTTCTTATGCATTTAGAGTACATGTCTTATTTGAGGCATGTCATTCATTCAAATTTCTTTTTGCTCAAAAAAATATTTCTCTGGGAGAAATGATAATTACAATATAAGAACAAAGATGCAGAGATGTTTAAAAGTATATTATATGAAGAATGAAAGAAGATAAGAGACGCAATCCTCCTTCCTTGCTGAAGTCAGCTTCCAAATCTGTACTTATGCTTTTAGCATCATGGATTGATAAACAATTATCTGTAAAATATATTGCCCTGTTTTTTCCCTAGTCTAAAAAGGAAAATTTCACCAGCCCCCAAACCATTTAATTAATGCTTCTGGCATCAAAGCTGAAGCTCTTCTGTCTCTATACTCTGTGCTTTCCTCTGGGGACTAAATATAGTAGATTTTATTTTGCTTTTTTAGCCATAAAAATACAAATGAAATCCTTAATCGGAGTACTTCACTGTGTTCTACGTGGCACTGCTGGCTACTCCCTGTGAAATGCCCTTCAGACTTTGCACCCTTGCCAGCCTTACCTTAGAAAACCTGATTATTTAGCCTCCTAACTAGGTTGGCTCTAAACTAACAGAGATCACCCTGCATCTGTTTTCTGAGTACTGAGAATCAATGAGCAATAATTATGCCCAGCTTTATGTGTTTTTCTCTAAACCTATAGTAACTTGGAATACTTACCATTTGTAACATCATCTAGCTTTGCAAATACATCTCCTCTCACTTTCTGGGTGGAAGGACTGTGGACTGCTGTCCCTTTGTATGTTTTCCTGGCCCAGTAATCATGATGCTTCTGGCTGGAAACAGCACATCTGATAGGCAATGCACTGAAGAAACAAAGCTACTTGTATTTCTCTCTTTGTATGTTAAAACATATGCATCTTTGTGCATTTGTTCTTGATACTTTTCAGGAAGACTTTCTCAGTTCTGCAGCTTTGAACTTACCATTCTTAGCTGAGCTTTCGAAGAATGGTTTTATGCCTCCCACTTATGACATTAATATTTTCAGTTTTCTTTGTTTTATTATGTATGCATACATTATTATTCTAGGATCATGACTTGCTGAAGACAAACAATTGTATATTAATCATTCTTCCTTGTCTTAAAAATCGTTTTTTAGAACAGGGTTCAGCCCTTATATGTACATAAATCAATAATCTTTATTTTCTTGTTAGATCTGGCTTAATGCACCTCACATATAAGATATGCAATGAATATTTGCTCCTTGAATAAATAGATGAAAGAGTAGAAGGCAGATAAACAGGCTAGGGAGTTCTGGAAATGCTACCTTGTACATAGCAATTACAGGAAGATTATCATTAGCAATAATGTGTTATTGCAAATACCATTCCACCTGATCGGATAATGTCAACATTTGTTTGTGTGCACCTGCACATGCCATTGGAGGTTGAATTATATTTTCATTCTCTCACTCACCTGCTCAGAAATTCGGCACCTACTGGGAAGTGCTTCAGAATGAATTTAAAGCTTTGTTTTTTCCATGATGGCGTTTTTATTAGCTTTGCTCTTTATCCAGTGTGCCAGCATGTGTTTAATATGATCATTCTGTTCCATGTCTTTCATCCATTCCCTTCCTCCCCTTCTCTTCTCTTTGCTTCCTTCTCTTTTTTTTCTATCTAGTCTTGCTCCTTCTCAACCATTCTTTTCCGTTATCCTCTTTATTTCCTTCTGTCCATCCCTTGTTTCTTCACTGCTTTCTCTCCCTTTTCCCTTTATCTCACTCTCTTGAGCAGATTTTTAGCTACCTGTGTACATCTTGAGGCAGAGATGCACAAACACAATGACACAGCTAAGGTACTGTGAAAGCGCAGTCTAGAGCCAAATCAGTCTCTTCCCTCTGCCTAGTCTTTCTTTACTCTTGGTAGATGAAACGCGGAGGCTTTACTCGATACATGTAATTATGTCCCTTGCCTTTGTCTTGACTGTCCTACCTCCAAAATGAAGAATCCTTTAAAAGCAGCTGATCTGGATTCAACAACTCCCATTGCACCATTCTTCTGTAGAATTAATTCAATTTTATAAAACCACCCTATCTTCCTCATTCTCTTGTGGAATGTTTCATGTGCACTTGTGACATCATCTTTGAAGTTATTAGGCAACTTTTCAATTAGTGCTCATTACTGTTTGTAAGAATGCAAATGGGAAATTTGGTACATCTTGAAAGATATATTAGTAATCTTGAAGAAAGTAACTATTAATAATATCTCAGAGATAGAGAGGGGGAATTTAAGAATGAAGAAAGTAGGGTATTGGGGCAAAAAAAGAGAGAAGGAAGGAAGCAAAGAGAGAAAAAGATCCCAATTTTGTTGAATAAGACCAAAAGCTTGCTTGTAAATATTTTTCTGTGAATGTTTTAGCACAATTGTATACAGCAAACTCTGCAAGCCTAGTCCAGAATTGATTATAAAGGAGGCACTGTTTGACTCATTTTACTATAGTTTATGTATTTAAATAAATACCTTGAAAATTATTATTTTTATTAAAATACGTAAGTTAAATTGAAGAAATATTCACCTTTTTGTTGTGTACAGATTGGAGAATGTCAATAAAACAAAATTAGAAATCCTAATGGAATTTGGACTTCAAAACAAAACCCACATATTCATTGCCTTGTAGGAGATACTTTAAGTGATGAATATGCACACAGAATATAGATATATCTGACAGCTTTTAAAGTATTTTATGTGCTATCCTGCTCAAGGGCATTATGATTCACCAGTAGACAACAGAGGGCAGTAGAGTAATGGCTTGTAACACTGATTTTAGACAAATCTTACCATCCTTACCTTCATCCTATCTCTTAGAAAATACTTTTCCCACAAGTCTGATATGTTGATAAAAGAAGAAAGCTAACATCATCACTTTTGCTTTTATTTGAAGAAACTATTTACTCTAAGAGAGGCAAATGTAGCTTGGATGCATGTGGAGTCTGTAATTTTTTTATTCACCCTTGTGTTGGCTTTCTGGGCTTTGAAGCTTCAGTCTCAACACTAATGCACAGCTTTTATGGTATTCATTGATGCCTAAAACAAAGCATGCGTCTTCTTAAGTGAGTTCAGAATGGGACAAAAAGGCACCAGTCTAATCTGGTTATTAAGTATTCATTAGTTGCTGATAAATTACACCTTGGAATATAGATATAGGTATCTAAGTGACTGAATTAAACTCTGTTTCAATATGTTTGTTTATATTACTTATATAAAAATTGACTTATTGTAAACTCTGTGGCTGATAGAGTATAACCCAGGGAAACTCATGGCTTCTTTTTAAATGAATTGTTATTATATGCATAAATGTTTATGTACATGCATATATTCCTAAATAAATTAGAATAGACCAATCGATTATGCAATATCAAAAGGTAATCCATGAAAACATAGATACAAGTAGCACACTGACTGAGCAGTTTATTTGCTCAATTCCTTATTTTATAAAGAAAAATAGATAAAATCAAGTTGAATCTAGACATGTTCCTCACTCATATTTTTCATCAGCTATTCGATGTCTCTTTCACAAACTTGATCAGCAACTCAGGTCTACTTGGTTGAGACAAAAAATAATATTTTGGCCAACAATGTTACTCTTCTGATACATATCTGTGTTCATTACTTTTGTGGCATGCAGTTTTTCCATAAGTTTTCCCAAGTCTTATAAATAGTATAAAATAAACAATTGATAATATGATTGATAGAGTGGATGATAGATAAATGATAAATATTATGGAGATAGGTGGATTATAGGGACATTATCTTCTTGGCCCTGTGAAGCAGATCGTGATGATTTCAGCTTATATGCTGGAAACCAAGTGTTGAGAGTTTCTTAATTTTCAACTCTGTGGGTAATCAAGGTCTTATTTTTTTCAACTCGTTCTCATCCAACATTAGTCATTATTTCAGGACATTTTCTTCCAATTTTGGATGACACAAGCATAAGAAATGCTAAGTGATTCTTTTCTGCAAATTGTTTTACTGTGCTTGAAGTTCTTTTGGTTATTAAAATATATGTAATATGTAATGCACAGAGAGAGAGAGAGAGAGAGAGAGAGAGAGAGAGAGAGAGAGAGAGAGAGAGAGTGAGAGAGAGAGAGAGTTTTGTATAACTCAGTTCCTAATTTATCCTCTGAGCGCTTATATTATAGATATGAGCTACCTTGCCTAGCTGCTTGTATGTTACACTGCTTTCATTGTTTGTATCTAGAAAATAATTTTTAGAACTGTTATAAGGCAACCTAATAGTGTTTTAATTTATAGGTCATTAAATTTTGCTACAAAGGATCAAGAGAACCATTATAAATATAAACCGACTCATAACTATATTGACCCAACATCTAACAACATTGAATTACAGAGAATATTTAATTAAAATAACATTGAACAAAACAAGATTAATTTCAAAGACTATCTAGAGCCAACTAATATCATAAATAAAATTACCCATTACTTAGTTTCTCTTTATTAAAATACATTCAATACTTTGGAGCATTTAACTTCCCAGTAAAACCTAGCTTAAAGTATTTCCATGAGAACATTCAGTGTTTCTGTTTTGGGAGAGTATGAGGATTATAAATTTTGGGTATACTTCTAAACATTATTTCCAAGGAAGATAGCTTAATGACCCAATCTTTCTAAAGTTAAATATGTCTCCTGAGTGAATGAGAATTATATTCTTTATAAACCACAAATTAGCAGATCGAGATAGAAAACACAGGTGGGTATAACTGTTGGGTATAAAACAGATATTTAGTTGCCCAGCTCATCTGAGCTCCCTGAGGTGGCAGTGGAATACTTCACTTCTAGAAGCAGGAGGAAGGAGAATGGGAGTGGGTGTTTTCTGAGGGGGAAACTAACCGGGAAGTGAGATAACATTTGAAATATAAATAAATAAAATATCCAATTAAAAGATAAATTTAAATTAAAAAAGAAAAAGAAAGTGAATATTTCAAGAATGGATCACAAGTGAACAATAAACACTTTCTGGATAAGTTGAAGATCCTCAGGGAACCACATAGAAATTTCTGACTATTTTATCTCCACTGTGCCATTTTTATTTGTTTGTAGGCTAATACAGAAAGGTATAACATTTAGGCTCAAAATTATGATATTAATGGACAGAACTCCTAGAAGAAAAGCCTGACAACATCAGGTTGATCCCTAGACTCCACAAGATAGAAGAAGAGAAACTACACCAAGAGGTTGCACTTCTAATTGCACATGCTAGCTATGGTATGTCTACACATCTGTGTGGGTGCTTAAACATACATGCTAAAGAACTAAATGCAATACAATATACAAGTATGCTAGCACTAGTTGACCCTGAGGATCCAAAACATGCATTTTTTTCAATTGTATTTTGTTCTTGACTCACATTTACCAGAATGAAGTTTATATAATGATTGCTATGGGGCAAAGGGAGATGGACAAAAAGCCTAGGTGATCTGGAAGATGGAAGTATCATATCAGGAAAGGTAACTTTGATTTTAGTCATGAGTTTTTTTCTCTAGAAAATTGGGACTTACCTGTTCTCATCAGTTCAGATATAGATTTCCTTGCATGTCGATGATAAGAATGAGAATAAAGTATTCTAGCATACAGGGAGACTAATCTTTTCTTCCAAAGTACAATTTCTATAAGCCTTCAGTAGTTTGGATGTTTAATGGATCACAGAAATCTTGTGTATTAAAGTCTCGGTCTTTATTGTGACACTATTACCTGAACATTGAAATGTTGTGAAGTACTCACTGAAGGCAATTTTTTTGGACATTGGGGGTTGGAACATTTTTATTTTCTGGAGAAACACTACACTCTTCTTGTAATTAAAAGAAAGCAACTCATCTACTCATTTTGAAACCAAAGCCCTCAAAATAGGCCGGAAGTAAAATACTTTTCTGGTTTTGTTTTATTTTTGTTCTCATATTTTTAATCATTATTTTTTAATCTGTTTTTACAGTCCAGTCATTATCCCACTCCTTGTCTGTCCGACCATTGCTCATTTCATACCTGTTGTGGTAAAAATGAAATGAGGTTCTGTAGTTACTGGTCCCACTGGGTCTCCTCACTCCAGGAGCTGCTCCAGTGAGGAGCTGAGCACAGTTCTCTAGGCAGTCAGTTACTAAGCCTTGGACACACCTCATTCTACAGGCCCTCCAGCTGCCTCTGACTCATTGCTTTCACACACTGTCCTTCACTGACCACTAAAAACATGAGTCTATAATCAAAAACTCATCAGATTTAGATGTTAAATTCTCAATGCACAATCTCTCCACACAAGCTCACAACGAGTTAACAAAGATATAAACCACCCAACAAAATATTGACCTATTAAATTCAATCATGAGACAGCATACATATCTACCCATGGCTTCTCAGAGCCACGAGGAGGAGATGGGATATCCTCGTCTTCCATGTTGAATCTTCTGCTTCTCCTTCCCTTCCACCTTACCAAAACATTGTTTCCGCCCCACTCTCTACCATCCAATCATGTATCACCTTGACCTAACTAGGGCCAGCCTTCATCTGAATATAGACATAAACCAACACATACCTCCTCCCCTGTCTCCAAGAGGATGTCTCCACTCTCTATCCCCACTTTCTGGGGCCTCAAGTTTCTTGAAAGTTATATGCATTTCTCACACTGAGGCCAGACCAGGCAGTCCTCTGATGTATATGTGTCAGAGGCCTCATATCACCTGGTGTTTTCTGAAAGATTTCAAGGGTCTCTAGGCTCTTCTCCATTTTTATTCCTGAAGTTTGTGACTATGCCACTAAGGCACATATACCATGGTTATACTAATTGGTGTGCTGTCCTTCCAAAGCTGCTTGCTCTTCCTCTTTTATGACATGAAACCACATAGAAAACAATCTTTTTCTTAAATATAAATGTCCACTGTAAATGGCCTGTAACAGCCATGTTTAAGTTTATGGCAGTAAAATCAGCCTGGATTATCAGGGCAAAAGTTGCTGTCATTTCACTTCCTTCCATCTTTTCTCTAGCTATGAATAAGCAGGAAACCATTGTGTGTATTTAAAAATACAGGACACAGTTTAAATATTCTGGTTTCCTCTGATATTTCTCTAATGAATCACTATTACATGAAATACTGCAGGTGTCTCCTTTCCCCCCCAAGGTGATCTTGCTGTTTCTTTTTGCAGCATACAGTCTATTCCCAAGTGCCTTAAACTATCTTTCAAAAGATTAAATTGAGATTTTAGATAGATAGATAGATAGATGGAGAGATAGAGATGGATACAGAGAGAGAGAGAGAGAGAGAGAGAGAGAGAGAGAGAGAGAGAGAGAGAGAGAGAGAGAGAGTGAACATGATGACAGGGGTGATCTAAATAGAGTTGGAGGGAAAATGTGAACAAAATATATTGAAAATTATAGAAAATATTAAAATTTTAAAAGGAAAGATATAGTGTCCTGTGGTTGAAATTACTCCAAATGGTTTAATTAGAATAAACTTATGCTTTGTTGTTGGTCTACCAGATGCAAACATCTTTGTTGTAACGATCTACAAATTAAACTGTGACTTTCCTCCGTACTCCAAATTCTAACAGCCTTGGAAGACACTGCTTTTGCTTCAGGATTTTCTACTTCCATTCCTCGGTTAGAAAAATAGAAGAACTGTGTGACCCCACACCTGATGTAATTCAGTTTTTACTTCAGCAAACACCTCCTATGAAACATTACTGCATTTGCTTCCAAAAACAGACCCTTTGTTAGTTTCTTTTTTTCTTTTCTTAATTATTTTATTGGATATTCTTTGTATTTATAATATATATTTATAATTTATAAAGAATTATAATTTATATGTTATTCTTTTTTCACCAATAACATACTTCTGCACCACTCATTGCCTCCATGATGGTGCTCTCTCTCCCAACTTCTTTCTCCTACCTCATCATTATCCTACACTGGGGAAAGGACCCTTTGCTGGACCAAAAGCTTCTCCTCCTATTGATGCCAGCAAATGCCATCCTCTGCTGCATATGCAGCTGGAACCATGGGTCTCTCCATAATAACTCATTGGTTGGTGTTTTCGTCTCAGGGAGCTGTGGTGGGTTTCGTCAGTTGATAATTTTGTTCTTCCCATTGGGGTTGCGGACCCTTTCAGCTCCTTCAGTCCTTTCTGTAGCTCCTTTATTGGGGCATTCATGTTCAGTCTGATGATTAGCTGCAAGGATCCTCACCTGTATCAGTATGGCTCTGGCAGAGCATCTGAGGAGGCATCCATATCAGATTCCTGCCAGTAAGCACTACTTGACATCAACAACAGTGCTCGTATTTAGTGGATACATATGGAATGGATCCCCAGGTGAGGCTGTCTTTGAATGATATTTAGTCCAATCTCTGTTCCTCTATTTTTCCCATTATTTCCTCCTATGAATGTTTTGTTATCTTTTCTAAAAAGAACTGAGGCATCCACCTTCTGGCTTTCCTTCTCTTTGAGCATCATAATTTTTGTGAATTGTTTCTTGGGTATTCTGAGGTTTTTTTTTTTTTTTTTTTTTTTTTTTTTTTTTTTTTTCGTTTGTTTGTTTGGGGAGGGCTAGTATGAAGTACCAGTGAGTACATACCATGTGTGTTCTTTTGTGACTGTGTTACCTCACTCAGGATGATAGCTTTTAGTTCTATCCATTTGCCTAAGAATTTCAGGAAGTCATTGTTTTTAATAGCTGAGTAGTACTTCATTGAGTAAATGTTCTACAATTTCTGAATCCATTCCTCTTTTGAAGGACATCTGGGATCTTTCCAGCTATTATAAATAAGGCTACTATGAACATGATGGAGCATGTGTCCTTATTATATGTTGGAGCTTCTTTTGGGTATATGCCCAGGATGGTATAGCTGGGTCCTCAGGTTGCACATTGTCTAATTTTCTAAAGATTTTCAGTGTGGTTGTACCAGTTTACAACCATACGAACAATGGAGGAGTGTTCCTCTTTCTCCACATCATCATCAGCATTTGCTGTAACCTGAGTTTTTGATCTTAGCCATTCTAACTGGTGTGAGGTGGAATCTCAGGGTTGTTTTGATTTGCACTTCCCTGATTACTAGGGATGTTGAACATTTCCTTAGGTGCTTTGCACCTATTTGATATTCCTCAGCTGAGAATTCTTTGTTTAGCTCCGTAGGATTTTTATATATTTTAATAGGATTATTTGATTCTCTAGAGTCTAATGTTTTGAGTTCTTTGTATATATTGGACATTAGTCCTCTATCAGATATATGATTGGTAAAAATCTTTTCCAAATCTGTTGGTTGCTGTTTTGTCCTTTTGAGAGTGACTGAATGGCATTGGTACAGAGGCAGGCAGGTAGATAAATGGAATAGAAATGAATCCACACACCTATGGTCACTTGATCTTTGACAGAGCTAAAAACATTCAATGGAAAAAGGACAGCCTCTTCAATGAATGGTACTGGTTCAACTGGTAGTCAGCACACAGAAGAATGCAAATAGATCCTTTCCTATTTCCTTGTACAAAGCTCAAGTCCAAGTGGATCAAAGACCTCCACATAAAACCAGGTACACTGAAAGTACTAGTACAGAAAGTGGGGAAGAGCTTACAACACATAAGCACAGGGGAAAACTTCCTGAACACAACAGCAATGGCTTATGTTATAAGATCAAGAATCGACAAATGGGACCTCATGAAATTACAAAGTTTCTGTAAGGCATAGTTTCTTCCTTTGAATTAGCCTGAATAATTATCTTCATGGAATTTCTTTTAAAAATCATAAATTTCTGGTTAAGAAAATGAACCCCTACTTGTAGACTTTAAATCTCCAAGACACCACTGTGTTGTGCATGGGACATCTTGTATGGGGTATGTGCTCAGTAATCATCGCTGAAGGAAGAAACTGGGGTTGGAATGAAAATCCATAAGAATCAGCATGAAAATCAACTCGTTTTCAGTGTTTCTTTGAGTCCTTTTATGTGCTTATGTTTTTCTTTTCTTTCTTATTCTGTTTAGATTCAAATGCTTTGATAGCCTACTAAGGAGCCATAAGCCTTTCTGGAAGTGTCACTGAGTAGGATGAAGACAGAGAAACATTAACGCAGTACTCCTGCTTCATTTAACCAAAACATTCAATATGAAAACTAAATGGGGCTTTTGTTTGAAAAATTAAACTCTTGTGTGGTTATTAGCACACGATTGATACTTGTTCCTCAAGTTACATTTTCAGAAATAAGCAACCAGTTGGGACGAAGGGCAGAGGGGTCAATGCTGTTCCAGTCAATGTTTAGTTTTATTCTTCAGTAAAATATGCTGATAATTAATTGCAAAGTATGAAACAGAAGTGCCTAGGCCCCCAAAACTGTATGTAAAGAATAGAGATAAATGTTTCATAAAATCTACCAAGTTAACCTTTAACTTTTAGTTTCTACAATGTTCCTAAACACTATTTTTTTTAATTTAGACTACAGATAACTGATTATTAAATAAAATGAGATTATTAAATATAGATAATTATTACCAAAGAAACAAGATTTAGACTAAATAGCATATAGATTTCAAATGACTAAAATATTAGTTATCCAAAATTCATTGCATTCACTTATAGAGTTCTCATAATAAAATGAGATGATTAGATTCATAGGCACCAGGGCTTCAAAGTAGAACTTCCTGTGAGGATATTTACGTTCTATAGTTATTGTATACAAAATGAGCACAGTAGGCTTATATTGTTACTGATCCCTTCAAAATAGCTGATGGAGCATCAGGTTGCAGCTCGAGGGTAGACCAGTTGCCTAGAATTCATGAAACCTAGGGACAGCTAGAAGCTGAATTTTAAATATTGTTTTATGTTTACTTTATTTTTTTATTGAAGAACTTTATTTTAAAAAACAAAGATAAATGTACAAATTTTAAGCATTTTTGCATAAAAGTATACAAATACATTTTTATCATTGCTTGTTTTTTTTTTTAAGGTTCGATAGTGTGCATTAAGATCTTACTAGTTACAATGAGCATAGAGTACATGTAAAACTGGATGTAACCTGGAATTAGTCAAAGTTTTCTTGGTGTGTAAGGAGTAAACATAATGTTTTTTTTTTTCTTTTTTTCTTTTCCTGAACTTCACACAGTCTGTGAGTTGTTTCTGGGATGTTCAGAGCTTTCTGGGGTTAGTATCCAATTATCAGTGACTGCATATTATGTCTGTTCTGTTGTGATTGGGTTACCTCACTCAGGATGATATTCTCTAGATGTATTCATTTCCTTGAGAACTTCATAAAGTCATTGTTTCTGATAGTTGAGTAGTACTCCATTGTATAAATGTACTACAAATTTTGTATCCATTCATCTACTGAAGGACATCTGGGTTCTTTCCAGGTTCTGGCTATTATAAATAGAGCTGCAATGAACATTGTGGTGCATGTATCTTTGTTGTATATTGGAGTGTCTCTGGGGTAAATGCCCAAAAGTGGAATAACTGGGTCTTCAGGTAGTAAACTGGTACAACCACTCTGGAAATCAGTCTGGTGATTCCTCAGAAAATTGGACATAGTACTACCTGATGTTTACTTTAAATGTCTCTTTACCTAGTGGCTTCTGTATTGAATAGCATTAGTATAATATTTTGTGCTAAATAAAACTAAAAATTACAAATAGATTCAGACAGGGAATATTATAATATCTAGATATTAGATGTTAAAGATTATTCAGTTTGTTTTGCATTATCACATTTTGGTTGTTGTATCTATTATCTATTCTCTATGTTAGTAAGTCATGTACAATGTCAAGTGCATAGGAAATGCCCTAATGGAGGAATTGGATACAAAAGTTCCTGAACTATGCAGTGGGATCATAAAAGAACAAAGTAACATCTGTAGTTAACTTTTGAGTCTAATCTTACACAAAAGAGAGTGGGTCCCTTAATACCAAGATATAAAGAATCTTTATAGAAGCTACTGAAATCAACACAAAAGGGTGAATCCCAGACTTTCCCTGGTTTTCAAGGATTTCACAATTAATTTTGTATAAGAATGGCTATATTTTAAATGCACTTGCATGCAGGCTTGCTTTCATTCTTTTCTTCGTCTAAATCAGTTTTATCGGGCCAGCAGTTTCTACAGGAGGTTGGGTACAGAACACTTTGGATATTATTCAGGAGCAATTTTCCCCTGATCATCTCTCCCTTCTGTAGTGACTTTTTAAAATTCTTTTTGGCTTGTCTTCTTTTGTTTGTGTTTCACTGTGTACTTTTGTTTGAGATAACTTTCCTCTGAAGGTGGTAGAGCAAATCAGTTCAGCATTGCTTCAAACACATGCACATCATGTTTTTAAAATAGATTCAAACCTGCAATTACCTGAAATTTCTAAATGCTTATATGTCTAAGTGCTTAATTGCTAATACTAGTTTTAAATAACCTAATAAACTTTAAGCATCTAAATACAGAATGATAATATTTCCCTTTTATACATTCCAGCTCACCAGAAACTACATAATTTTAGAAGCTTTTTAGGGATGACATGAAAAATATCTTTCTTTGTGTTCAATCACATAAAAATTAATATCCAATGTTTCAATACTACAGTTATCTATATAAATCTCTTAATACTCTAAACATCTGCATGCCTATACATCCTATTACTTTCAGATTGGCAAACTATTAATATATTTATGCAAAAGAGTAAATTACTTAGCACCATTTGAGAGACAATTTGGAATGTGAATAAACATAAAAACTTTATTCAGATATTTTACAGTGTTGTTGTTGTTACAAAGCAATCTGGGGAAATAAACATGGATAATTGTTATTTTAGGGCTTGCTTTTAAGCTAGCAGCTATTTTATAAGTCTATGCATGTCAAATTGTTAAAATCAGTAATTTTTTAGCAAACTTGTTCTTGTCGTGTGAGATCTTCCATGAAATAGTAAATAAACTTTTATTCTCCCAATTGCCATTTTACATAAATTTCCATGTTCATACACAAGCTGAACTATATCTCCCAGAAGTGGAATAACTGGGTCTTCAGGTAGGACTATATCCAGTTCTGAGGAACCGCCAGACTGATTTCCACAGTGGTTATACAAGCTTGCAATCCTACCAACAGTGGAAGAGTGTTCCTCTTTCTGCACATCCTAGCCAGCATGTGCTGTCAGCTGAGGTTTTGACCTTAGCCATTCTGACTGGTGTGAAGTGGAATCTCAGGGTTCTTTCAATTTGCATTTCCCTGATAAGTACTGTTGTTGAGCATTTCTATAGGTGCTTCTCAGCCATTTGATATTCCTCAGTTGAAAATTCCTTGTTTATCTCTGTACCCATTTTGAATAGGGTTATTTGATTCTCTGGAGTCTAACTTCTTGAGTCCTTTGTACATATTGGATACTAGCCCTCTATCAGATGTAGGATTGGTAATGATCTTTTTCCAATCTGTGGATTGCCATTTTGTCCTGTTGACAGTGTCCTTTGCCTTACAGAAGCTTTGCAATTTTCTGAGGTCGTTTGTCAACTCTTGATCTTATACCATGCTTTGGCATATACCCAAAAGAAGCTCCAACATGTTCATAGAAGACTTATTTGTCATAGCCAGAAGCTGAAAAAAAAGTCCCAGATGTCCTTCAACAGAAGGATGGATATAGAAAATGTGGTACACAATGGAGTACTACTCAGCTATTAAAAACAATGACTTGCTGAAATTTTTAGGCTATTGGATGGAACTAGAAGCTATCATCCTGAGTGCACAGGTAACTCATTCACAAAAGAACACACATGGTATGCACTCACTGATAAACAGATACTAGGACAAAAAGCTCAGGAATACCCAATAAACAATTCACAGACCTTCTGAAGCACAAAAAGAAGGAAGGACAGAATGTGGATGCATCAGTCCATCTTAGAAGGGAAAAGAAAACACTCATGGGAGGAAATAATGGGTCAAATAGAGGAGCAGGGATTGAAGAAAAGATCAACCAGGGATTCCCTCACCTGGGTATTGATCCCATATGCAGCCAATAAATCCAAGCACTATTGTTGATTCCAAGAAGTGCTTACTGGCAGGAGTCTGATATGGATGCCTCCTCAGAGGCTCTGCTAGAGCCATAAAGATACAGAGGAGGATGCTTACAGCTAAACATCTGACTAAACATGGAGACCCCAATAAAGGAGCTAGAGAAAAAACTCAAGGAGCTGAAAGGGTTTGCAGCCCCATGGGAAGAAACATATTATCAAACAACCAAACCCTCCAGAGCTCCCAGAGACTTTCAAACACCAACCAATGATTATACATGGAGAGACCCATGGCTCTAGCTGCATATGTAGCAGAGAATAGCATTGTCAGGTATAAATAGGAGAAGAGACCTTTGGTCCACTGAAGGTGTGTTTTCCAAATGTAGGGGAATGCCAAGATGCTGAGGTGGAAGTGGGTGGTTGGAAGAGGGAGCATCTTCATGGAGGCAATGGGATGGGGAAAGGGGATGAGATTCGGGGGGAAATGGGATAATATTTGAAGCATAAAAACAGAAACTATCCAATAAAAATGAGAAAAAAAGGAAGTGTATCTCTTAAGAAATTTTGGTTTCATTCTCAGAGATAAAAGTTTCCAAAAAGCATGTATTTAGAAGGAATACTAAAAAATGAACTAGTGAGACTAGCACAAGTTTACCATCTTAGTACAACCCACAGCGATTTACTGTATAGTACACTCACTAGTTCTTGGTCACCAAATTAAACATGTATTAAATACCTATTGTGTGTTTCATGGTTTGAATATATTCCAAAATTTACATCTTTTGTATAACACTGTTGAAATGCGAGACCATTTAGGGGTGATAAGAGCATTAGGAATCTACTCCTTAAAGAGGTTCATGCCATAATTAAAGGAAAGGGACAGTTGCCACAGGAATAGGTTGCTGATGGTTAATGGATTTGCCTTTTCTCGTCATCTTACTTTCACATGCTTATGGAATTCTTGATTTTGTTTCTTTACCAAGGGGTGAGATCGCAACCAGGGCATTTCCAGGAATGGGTAATTTAATCTATGCTTTTACAGTCTTCAAGAAATGCAAGAAGAAATGTCTAGTTTTATCAGTTACCCAGTCTCAAGCATTCTGAGATGGCAACGACAGACAGCCTAGGCAGCACGGGAGTAATTGCTTTTTTGAGTGAGTATAGCATACTATCTTGCACTTGTCCAGTAAGTTTCACTACCTCCTTCCTAATTTGATGTATGCCATGATATTTACTTGGCATTTAAAAGGAACTCACTAGAGTTTACTAACTAGACAAAAACAAAGATATAAAGACTTTTGTAAAAAAAAAAAAAAAGAATTGTGATGATTGGTTGATTTACTTGGGTAAGTATTTACCCAGAACCATAAGGCATGCAACTTTTAGCTTTAGGGAAAAAAGAATTTCCTTAATAAATGCAAAGAAAAACAAACAAGAAGAAGACAAAACAATAACCCCTGTAAGCACCATTACTTCAGAAACTTAAGAATCATTACTTCTTTTTCAACTAGAAAGTGGCAGTGAATGTCTTTGATCCTAGAACATCCCAGAGGTGAAAGCAAGCAGATCTCTGAGTTCAAGGTCATCCTGCTCTGTGGAATGAGTTTCAGCACAGCTCTGAGAAACCATGTCTTAAAGAAAAATGCAACCATTGCTTGTGTTCACAAGATTACATGCAAGCTTTACCACATCCCAGTCAGAGTGAGGTACAATCACACCAAGCCCTCCCCATGCCCTCCACACCTCATCCTATGACGCAAACATCTGATAGACTGTAAGGCATATATGTATCTGTCCCTTCCCACTTAGAATCAGCATTTCTTTGAGACAGACTTAATCTTTCGTCTGGTGATATGTCTGCTCTTCAACCTGTAGCACAGAAATTTTTTTTCAATGGAAATCAAGAACAGAAATGCTTTCTTTCTTTTTTTGTTTTGTCTTTTTGTTGTTTTGTTTTAAACGGTTGCTGAAATGATTCTGAGTAACTCTTTGGACCCACTACTACCTAAACCAAAATAAAGCTGGTATTTTTTTTATCACTTTCTGTTGTATAAAATACATTTCTTGTAGTATACTGCATCCACGAGTTTTCGCACTGTGCTTACGGTAGCTCTACTTGTCTAAGATGGGTCATTGAGACTGGAATCATCCACACTATACTAATATAGCATATTATGTTCTGGATGCCACATCTAGAATATAAAAAGCTGTATGTATGCTGTATGACTATGAAGTTATCTCTCTTCTCAAGTGCTACCCATTCATTCACAGAAATTCTGGGTGGTTATGGGAAGGTTAGTAAACACTCCAAAAAGTACAGTTACTGGCTAAATTATATATATATATATATATTTAAACTTGGTTTTCAACCATGAAAGAAAAGGGAAATTCTAGTAGCTAAAATTGACAGCATCCACATGAATAGAACAGACCAGGACTCGCCCTTTATTCTTTCCTCAACAAATAAGAAGTCACCTTCCTCACATGGGGACCTGGGTGTGACTGCTGTGACAAAAGATTTCACTGAATTTCTGTGCTATTGTTCCTGGTCTTGCAAGGTTCCAGTCTGACCTTTGCTGTGGATTTCAGTACTCTCTCATCACAACCTAATTGAAAATGTGCTCTCTTTCTCTCTCTGTCTCTCCTTTTAGAAGAACAAACAAACAACAGAAGCAGCAACAGAATCATATAGCCAGAGAAGGTAAAAAACAAAAGGAAATATTAATCTTTAGAAAAGTTTGAATATTTGATTTCCCAGCCTTAAGAGTCATGCATATATATTTATTGCAATTAATTTCTATGTAAGATGTTTTGAAAGGATTTGTATAGCCTTTGACATGGATTTTCTTTATAGATAAGGAATTATGTTCCATGAACCTCTATTTGGCCATTTGAGACATATTTCCCAAGTTGTTTGGTTTAGTTGAGTATCTATAACCATTATTTCAAAAAGTTTTTGCATTCTGTCAGAAATGCTCTTCTAGGGGAATATCATTTTCAGTGGCCTTTGCAATTCCTGACTTTCTCCTTGCTACTGAGCTTTATCATTTATATGATTTTACTTGTCAGAAACCTCACACAAAAGATTTCCTAGAGCACTGAGTCTATTTTAAACGGATCCCAAACTTATATTTACATAAAAATCTTGCAAACCTAGAAACACAGTCTAAATTTACCTCAAAGGTTTATGATAAGGCTGAAGGTGACCATGTCACCCTCAATCATGACATGCATGGCCATTGTCACAGATTCCTCTATAAAAGTCTTTG
Source organism: Micromys minutus (assembly GCF_963924665.1). NCBI lineage: Eukaryota > Metazoa > Chordata > Mammalia > Rodentia > Muridae > Micromys > Micromys minutus. The sequence goes on along the minus strand of NC_137966.1, from coordinate 4,498,513 downwards.
GTTTACAAGTAGCTCTGCAAAAGAATTAGTATTTCCAATTTATGAAATGATTTGTACTTAAATAACTCATCATTATCAACTCCACTATGGCTTATCAGAATTATTTAGATATATATTGGGACCTATTCTTAAAAATTGACATAAGCCACTCACTGAGGTAGTTATTGGGGGAGTGAATTCAAAATGCTAATTAGAAACGCAGACTTGCAATATAGATGAGAACAGAAGTTAAATGTCACAAAGCAAAAACTTTCTAAGTTTAGAAATGGAAGCATTTACATTTAATATGACTTCATCCTGTGGCTCTTAAATACTTTCCCTAATCACTTCTTCCTTAATACCTGATTGCACTTGACTTTCTAGGGCACCTGAGTTGATTAAAAAACTGTCTTCATTAGGTAGGAAACACGTGTGTGTGTGTGTGTGTGTGTGTGTGTGTGTGTGTGTGTGTGTGTGTGTGTCTGTTTCTGTGTGTCTGTGTTTGGGAGGATATGAGTTGCAAGAACTTATACAAAAATAAAACATGTTCATCTCACTAATTTTTATGATGGAGTTAGTACAAAACAGGTTGGGCACAGGAAGACAAAATTCTTTTGGGCATCTCTGAGATATGCAATGACTTTTTTGATTTATCCTCCTTGGAGCATAGTAGAGTTCTACTGCAGCAGCAGTGGCTTTATTCTTCCTCCGTGAGTAACAGTTCATGAGAGTCTCCAGGCAAGGAAAGCATTATTTCAGAAGAAAGGAAATAAATCTCCCTGAAGAATCCTTAAGCAATTTGCCAAACTTTAATCAGCCTTTTATTGTGTTTCACATAAGTTCTGCTACTTCATTACCTCAGTCATAAATATACATTAAATTTTATTTTAAAAGTCACAGGGGATACTCTGAATTAGAAACAATTCTTGGTGTTTAATAGACTTTGAGTCCTTTGATTGCACTAAAAATGATACTCTAAAGCTTTGTTTAAAGCCCTAATGTTTGCTCACAGCATATTGTTCAGAAATAAATTTTGAAGCATTTTCTGTGTGCATAGCTACTTTGTTTTGCAATTATTTCTGATTTTGTGCGGATTTTAGAGACTTTCCAGAGTAGATATTTGCATATAGGAAAATGCCCTCCCCCAAGATTACTATGCTACCACTAAGAGTTTTTGATGTCATACAATCTTCAATACATTACCTGAATATAATGTTTATTGCTTAGTGCTCTATGGAGACAGTAGGAGATAAAACTTTTTAGAAGGAAATGTATTTATTTACAGTTAAGGACAAAACAAGTGAAAGAGAAAAATGTCTCACATATAGTAAAAAATTTAACAAGAGAGACTCAAGTGAGGATACTTCAATCCTACTTAGAAAAGCAAACAAAATAATCATGGGAGGCAAAGGGACAAAGGGACCAGGGTGGGATTGACAAGGAGAGGGAAAAGGGGGCAGGGGCAGGTTTATGGGATCACAAGAGAAGCCCAAGGGGCAGGAGAATAAATGAAAATATATTGATGGTGTGAGGTCTTGGGGGTATCCTATAGAAAGTTCCAGACACCTGGGATGTGAAAGCTTCCCAGGACTAAATGTGTATGACATTAACCTAAATGTCCAACAGTGGGGAGAGGGAACCTGAAGAGACTGTCTCTAGTATATAGATAGGTTTTCTAATGGAGGGAGGAGGTTAACAACTTACCTTCAAAATTTTGACCCACAATTGTCCCTGCCCAAAAGAAACATGGGTATAAAAATTGGAGCAGAGATTGAGGGAAAGGCCATCTGTTGACCAACCTAACTTGGGATCCATCCCATGTGCAGGCACCAAACCTCAACACTATTACTGATGCCATGCTGTGCTTACAGAGAAGAGCCTAGCATGGCTATTTTCTGAGAGGCTTTATCACCAGCCAACTGAGGCAGATGCAGATACTTATAGCCAACCATTCAACTAAGGTCAGGAACCCCTATGGAAGACTTAGATGAACAATTGAAGGGGATGACAAACTCTTAGCAAGAACAACAATATCAACTAACCCTTACCCATGAGAGCTCCTGGAGACTACATGTACTTGTTTGTGGTCCCCAGCCCATATACAGAGAGGAGTGCCTTGCATGGTTTCAGTGGAAGAGGATGAACCTATTTTGGAAAGACTTGAAGCCCTTTGGAAAGGGGATGCAGAAAGGTGAGGTGGAGGTAGGTGGGTGAGTGGATGAGTGGTTAATGGGCTGGGAGAGTGGGGAGCACCTTCTCTGAGGTAAAGGGGAGGAGTAATTAATAAGGAACTTCTGAATGGATGGCCTGGGAGGAAGAAATATTAGGAATACAAATAAATAAAACAATTTATAAAGCAGAAGGAAAAATTGTCAATCTTCTTGTAACCAAGAAGTCACGTGAAATCTTAGATTTCCTAATGGATTTCTGAGTCTTGAATGTTACTGGGAAGATAATTTGCAAATATTTCTGGTCCTTAGAAATCTTCCAAGTTTTAATGTATAAAATATTTATGAAATTGGAACCACTACATAGTTTTAAAATTCGTAATCTATATCTTTATGATCTATATGGTCAGGTTTGGTAATGCTTGGTACATCTCCAAATATAGATTTATTGTATAAACACTGACCATAGTATAAGAACATCCCCAGTCTTTTAAATCACTTAGCCTCAAATCACAAGTGACAGTCATACTGTTTCTTGGAAGTAACATCTTAGCTAAAACATTAATCTTTTTGTTTGGCTAATGTATGTGTCTGAATAAACTTGTGATTATTTATCTGTTGTAAACTTTCACTTCAAGGAGAGTTACTGCATGTGCCATTGAATTATTTCTTTACTAATTAAGTATAATCATTTTAAAACAGGTCTATTTTGTATGATAAACAGTGGGGTAGTTAATCGTACCGTCAACTTGATGAACTTGATGTGATTTATCATGACCTAAAAGACAAACCTCCAGTTGCATTTATGAGAGCATGTTCAGAGAGTTTAGCTGAGGAGAGAAAAATCAACCTGACCGTAGGCACCATAATTCAATATACTGAGATTTCAGAGTGAATAAAAGAAAGAAAGCAAATCAGATAAAAACGTTATTCTTCTTTGCTTCTTAATTCAATAATGGCTAACTTTTTAAAAACCTACAAGGGTTCTTAAGTGCTTCAGCCTTCCTTTTACCCACGATCAAAGGTAGAGGAGAAAGATGGTTAAAAGAACAACAGAGAAGTGTGTACTTGTTTAGAAGAAATTATTTGGGGGCTGATTCCAATCATTCTTGCCAGGATATCAGCAGTCCAGTCTAAACATCAAACATAAATTAGGAGTATAGTCCAATCAGCAAACACCAAATATGAATCAGTAGCAGTGGTTCAATTCAGAAGAAATCATGAGTCTCTGAGAACTGACATTTGTTTCTTCACCTTAATGTGCCATAACTGATACAATGAAGATTAATCAAGTTATTCCATTTCTTCATTTGTAAAAAAATTCACAGGGCTGAATTAACTTCTAACAGAGGGACTCAATTTTCTTAAAAAGTGGAGAGGGTTTCTACTATCTGTCTGATTTTTCTTCTAAGAAAACATTTTTGTGCCACATTGTATTAAAAATGTTCATCTTCCTCAGTGGGGTCTACAGACTAGAATTAGTCCATAAAGCAGGTTGATTTGTTAGGTAAGTCTTTGACACTCACGGCTGTGCTGCTCTGAAGTTACTGACCTATCAATGAAGATCATTGATGGGTGGTCATTGTACCACCATGTTCCTCTTGTTCTAAGCTGTTGCTGTTTTTCATTATTATTTTAGTGTCTGCTTAAGGCCAAAATGTACCAGATGTGTTTTGTTTCTGCGGAGCTGTAGCAATAGTCTCAGTTTTTCTCTCTCACTGTTCTTATTCCTAGACTGGATGATATGTTTATTCTGTTTACCCTGAAGCCAGAACATGATATTATTGTATTACCTAAACAATTATAGATCTTTAAAACCTTCAAAAAATCTTTAAATTATAGATGAAGACTATAAACAGCCCACTTTAAAAGTCCATTTTCCTAAATGTAAGCCATTATTTAGACAATTTGTTAAAACATAAATTCCATTATACAGTTGATGGATTGTTAGTAATTACTTGGTTTCCTTCCCATCTGTCTAAAAAGAAGCCCATGGAAAAAATAAAAATGAGTGTGTTATTTTAAAATACTTCCATGGAAACATTTTATACTTTTACCATGATACATTGTCACACAATTACAGTTTATGCCATTTTTATGTCTATTTATTATTAAGACTCTTTAAGTCAATACAGAGAACACAGATGGATCAAAGCCACATTGAAGCTGTATCCTCAGCATTCTATTTGAATATCAGTTAAAATGAAGTTTTATCCACTTAACTTTAAAGTGAAGTTAATCCACTGTTTAAAAACCAAAGAGCCATTGTGTACTGTATAATTTGGGGGCAAGTTGAAATATCTGATAGTTATATAAAGAGCTAATAAACTATCTACTGAGTTTAATTTCTCTATTTGATAGCTTTACTTCAGAATATGCATGGAGATTTTGCTTAGAGTCTAAAACAAATTTTTAAAATGAACAAAGTACTTAGATTTTCAGGGGACGTCTACCTATTTACATTTTTAGTAGAGTAGCTTTTCCAAATATATTTCAAATGATCTGTTTAAGGTTTTATCCTTGATAGTCTTATTTAAAATTTAACAATTTAAATTTTTATACTTTTTTATATACTGAATACAGATTTACTGACAAACGGCAACAACAGAGACAAGTATGTAATGAATACCATGCATGGTTGCAATTTCTCATTAGAAACATGTAAAAATACTGGATATTGGTGATGCAGTGAAAGATAGAAAGAAAATTTGTGAACTGCTCATGTTTCTATAGCAACGTAAAAGTTGCACAAATGATGTATTTTGGAAATGTTGCATCTCTTACTCAATTGAAGGGCTGGAGATATGCTATTGAGGAAGCGAAGTCAGTGTTTCCCCCCCTAGGACCAGAGTTCAATTCCCAGCCCCCGGGTCAGGAGGCCATAACCTCAGCCCCAAGAGATTTGACACCATCTTCTGGACTCTCTGGGCACGACACTCCCATTTACGTGGAAACATTATCTATCTATCTATCTGTCTGTCTGTCTGTCTGTTCATCCATCTATCTATCTATCTATCTATCTATCTATCTATCTATCTATCTATCTATCTATCTATCTATCTATTTATCATCTATCTATCTATCTATCTCTATTACTTTAAACATAAAAAATCAAAAATCAGGGTAGACAAATTCTAAAAATATAATTAGAGGGTTACGACCAGGATTTCTGTGTTCTGTCCTTTTACAGGAACAAACAACATCCACATGTGACTAGTCTGGCACGCTTCAATAACATTTTAGAAAACTGAAGACAGTGGATAGCAAAGGAGATGCTTTCATGAGCTGAGCTAGAATATTTAGATATTTGAAGACCTCATATTGCTTCTTGCAGTGTTATGCTTTGGGTTATTCAGTGTGATTAAAAGGGTAAAATCAGTTGCATATGTATGCATGTTTTGGTTTCTGTCTAGTTATCTGTTAATGATTGCTTCTCTCCAGTATAAATTAGACCTCCTTCTGGCTTTTCAAAAGAAATTTTGCATTCTCAAAGCTCTCATAGTTTAAATATAAAGTTATATACCCAATCTACTATAGCTATCACGTTACGTTATCATGTTACATATCATGCATTCAACAACTCACACAAACATTCACTGGGCTCCCAAATTGAGTTCAGTACTCTCCTTCATATTTTCACTGCAAATTTTGCTGTCTAGATTATTCATGATATGTTTTTCTTGTGCTGCCTCTCTTTCAGACCAAACTATTTGTAGGCCAACTATTTTCACTGTCATTGACATAATTTATGTAACAGATTTATGTTAGCCACACTACCACAAAGTTGCTGCAATCTAGTTGTCCTAGTGTGAGATTGATTACTCTGTTCCCAAGCTCATTATTTAAATGATGGAAGCTAATTAATAATATTTACAAGGACTTGTTGCATACTGTTCTTTACAAATAGGCAGTGCCAGAGAGATTCAGTTATAAGAACCAGGAATCATAGAAGATGGCCCCTAAATGAAAAATTTCTGCCACCACTAGCAGTAGGCAGAATTATTGCCACTAGCAAGCAGAATTAACAAGCAAATCACTTAAATTACAGCATTGTGTTGATTTAAATGTCTTCACACTAGGGATGGTGTCTACAGATTATCCTAACTCTCAAGTTAATCCTTTCCCAAGGACCAAGCCTGCTGTGAGGTTGACGGTGGCCTTCCCCATTTACATTCTCTCCTGTCTCCAACTCACCTCACCAATGACTCTGATATCCACACTTTTGTCCCGAGATCTGAAGAAACCAGATATTAATAATTAATGCTTTAAAAATGTAACTCTAACCACTTTTACGTCCACTGTGGTCCTTAAAATTGAAACTTTCCATTTTTCTAATATTTTTAACCAAACTGTTCATATTTATATCAGTCGGTAGGACTGAGTATCTATGTGCCCAGAGTACAGAAGTACTTGTACGTCTACTATATAATTATAGCCACAACTTCAGGGCCTTTGGAGAAATTTCACTCCTGGATACAGGATGCTTACATATGTAGTTTAGGAAATACAAAGCCTTATACCAAATAGTTCTCCTTCCTCAGGCAGAAATCAAATCATCATGCTGAAAAGCTTGTGCCTTTCTAGGTCATTTCAGTTGAAGAATTCTCATGTACAAGGTTGTTTTTATTTTCTTTTTAAATATATGTATTTATATAGTGAAAAGAATTTATATATATACATAAAAGAATTTATATATGTAAATGGAATACATATATATGGAAAAAACAGCAGCAATCCTGTTAGCTCCCTGATGTGAACACATGTGTAAACATACACACTCACACATGATGTTGAGAATTGGATAAGTAGCATGATTTCTGGAATTTCTGAGCCCACCGAGTGCCATTGTTTCAACTACCCATAAATTACTATCTATTTAAACGCAATTGGGAAGCACTGTTAAATGCGTAACATGCTTAGGCTGTAATTTCATAGGGTATTTAGGTTAATGCTTAAGCTAGTGTCGGTACAGCTGTGGGAAACATGCTACTTTAAAAAGAAAATGCTTAACATTGTTACTTAAGCTTTTCTTGGATTCCAGAAGAGCCAAAATAACAGATAATATTTGTTTATGGGGATTTATTTTTAAATTCACACAGAAAAGGCAATACTAGGAAAACAGTCCTGGTCCATTGACATTTTGGCAGTTCTCTGAAATACAAATTAATATTTGAGAGTCTCATAGACAAGACAACCGGAACCTGGGATCAGCATTATTCAAAACCTGCCTGAGGTCTGCGATATTTTTGGAAGAGTTAGGGGAAGAATTTAAGGAAATAAAGAAGTTGGCAACCACACAGGAAGAACAACAGTCAACAAACCTGGAACCCTGGGAGCCCCCAGAGACCAAGCCACCAACCAAGATGCATACAAAGGCTGATCTGAGTCTCCTGGAACAAATGTAGCAGAGGACTGCCTTGTCTTGCCCCAGTGGGAGAAAATGTTCTAATCCTACAGAGACTTGATGCTCCAGGGAAGGAGGAAAGGAGAGGTTTCAGGGGAACACCATCTCAGAAGTTTTCTGGATGAGTGAAGAACACTGGTGGGGGAGGGACATTTGAGTTGTAAATAAATAAAAATAATTTACTAAAAAAGAGACAATTCTGTTTTCAGAAACACGTACTTAAATTATCATTTCAGGCACACTGGAAAATGCGGATAAGACGGCTTCAGAAGTACCACAGTTCTGTCATCCTAAGTTTTCCTTTCTGCAAAGTTGATGTGCAGTGTACTTACACATGGATGCATGCTAGCAATCTCGGACCAGTGTATGACAGACAAAATAATAACTTTAATGTGCTTAGCATTCATGTGTCTCAGCGCAGTCATTAAAACCAGCGTTGAGCGTTCTTATTCCCTCTGGGAAAAGACGATGGTCCCCTGTTGGCTTATATCTCATCATTTAGATGATGATTTTGTATCGCTATTGAGCCCAAGGTACCATTCTGCCTACACTTAGCCATTACAGAGGCTGCAAGTATTTGACAGGATGCCTGACATTGTGTGTGTGTGTGTGTGTGTGTGTGATTAGGGTGTGGGGGGACTTCTTGGAATGGAACTCTTAGTTACTTTGAAAGCAAGCATCCCTCCAAATGAGCCTTTTCTCAAGCCTCAAGCAATTATTCTTTATTGGTAAAAAAACAAAGTGTGTATTTGGTAACTTGTTTTGCTTGTGGGCTGTGTCTGATATGGTGACCTGGAGTTTAATATATTGAGGTTTTGTATTTGGAGAAATCAGATTAAATCCATGTGTTTGATGTGCACTTGTGATTGGAATCTCTGGAAATACTGGGGAAAATGGACATGAGAAGGAACCGTTTTCAAAATAGTTAATAAATTGTAGGTAGTTTGTCTTTTGTTATCAAGCTGCCTGGAAAAATAATGTATGCATGTTTAGTAAGACAATTTGAAAAAAATATACTCCAGTTTAATTTTTAAAATTAACTTTTTAGGCATGGCATTGTTCTATAAGAAAAGCATTAATGTTCCCATCAAGTATTATTGTAAATTATGAAAAATGAAGTGTTGTTATCATATATCTGGCTAAAAGTAGAAAAAAAAGTGCAAGGATGATTTAAGATAAGATGCCAAGCCTACTTCATCTTAAAAGACAAAAGTCTGAGCACGTGGTCCACTGATGAACCTAAGCTGCACCCTGGTGCCAAAAAATGGACCCCATAGCTTGTACTTATCCAGAGTTACTGAATACAGTTAGTCTGTTTCAGATGTACTTTTAGACCATTCATGCATTGTGTATGGCCTATTGGCATAAAATAGTTGTTCAATTAGATACTTGACAAGCTATGCAACCCTCACTTCCTCTTGTCCCCCTAATAGCTTTGGGTTGTACCCTTCAATTCTGCTTTCAGACATGGTGGTGTGGCCCAAGTTCAAGCTTGTAAATAAAGAAATTAATTGCATTCTAATGGGTGGTCTTTTGAGGTTCAGAAACGCTTTCTGGCACAATAGATTCAGTCATCAAGGTGTTTCTAGACATAAATAGATACTTGGAGGGTTCTGTGTGAGTACGTGCTGAGATAGTTAAGAAAACATCATATGCAATATCATGGATTCATATACTACCATAATATGAGCAAAAATAATGAGGGCCTCTTATGTTTTGCAATGATCTGTTTTTGCTGCTCATTTGGTTGAAGCTTATAAAAAAAAACCTGAACCTTTAGCTAGTTCAACTGAAAAATAGAAACAGTAAATTTGCTTTGAGGCCACCTAATGCCATCTTTTTTAGAAGCAGCACACTTTTGTAGTTTTTTCCCCCCTGTTAGGAAACTCTACCTGAGAAATTAAATGCTTCTAGCATCTGTGGCACTGGAAAGGGATTTATACTCTGTGAAGCTAAACAGCATGGTCTTCAGTTTGTGCTTAGTGTAAACACAGATCTGACGAGGGGGTTGTTCATGGAAATGTGCCAGAGTGTTACATTTATTAGCTGAGATATATTGTTTGGCTTTTACACTGATATTTTCCTAATCAGTTAGAAATATTCTATAGGCTTCTATCTTGGTAGATGGTAGACCCCAGCATGCTGGCATTCTGCAGAATAAACGTTCTTTGCTTTTGGACACTGTTTGAGTCTATGGTATCATTCTTGGCTGAGCCATGGACCCTTACATTTGGGACCTCCTGATCAACTAGTTCATTGAAACAGGTGACAAGGTCTGGATTAAGACACATTACCACAAGACTCTAGAACCTCAATGAGAAAGACCTCATACCATGGTCCTTCCCATGCCTATGGCTGTTAAGATATATGGGATCATGACATGGATATACTGCTTCCATGTTAATGTTGCAATGGTGGATAAACTGGGATCCCCTTATTATCTGGGTTCCCCCAGGGGCAATGCAAGCTTGTCATCAAGTTCACAGTAGCTGTCAGGAAGGCTGATTGGGCTACCAGTTCATAACTCCTCTCACTCAGGACTTAACACACAACTCTTGGTTACTTGACAGGGACTCTTCATTGGAAATAAGGTATGACAGCCTATTACTACCTATGGAACTGCATTGTAACCCCTACTATTGCTGGATACATGCTATGCCCAGAATATACTTGGTGGGCTTGTACCTAGGGGCTTACTTCATGCATTTATGCCTTGGTTATAAATGACTGAAGGTTGTTATCTTCTATTATTGCTTGTACCCAGAGTAACTTATTATTCTGGGGAGGATGTAGTTAACCAGCTGGTACTTCCAAACAATTGGGTAAGAAGAGTGGTCATGTCTGCTCTGTTAATAGGTTTTGCACTTCTGAAGAATAAAACTCTTTGCTTTTGTATAAAACAAAACACACCAAAAGAAAAGAAAAGAAAAGAAATATTCTGTGAACTTTCATCATGTTAATAATTTTAGACATATTAATGATTACTGTCCTTAGTTGATAGTGGATTGTTTATTTTTAATTATATCTTGAGAAAGGGAACACTGATATCCATCTTTTTGCAGTACTTATTTTTATGGCTGGTTTTACGTCACATATTTTATTTATATTATTTATAAAATAAGTATTTTATTTATTGATGCCTTTCCCTATAACAATGTCAGCATCTCTGTTCTCTGCTGCATCTATAGAACCTAGAAGTGTATTGCGTATGGTTGGCAGTCAGTGTAAACACATGTACAGATGGATATCATCTGCACAGAATGTTTACGAATGGTCTGTGGAAACTACTTACTTGTGAATAAGGTTGGAGTATTACTCAATTATATTCATATGCAAAGCTGTGCAAATATACTCACATACCATGTACTTGTACTCTCTTAGCTACTGACAAGTGGTTTTAAAGTTCATGACAGAAGGTGCTGGAATCTCCTGCACCCCCAAATGGAAAAGAATTGAGAAGGACCTGAGTCCGGGCTTTGTACTTGACGTCTTTGTTTGTGTTTATTAAAAGGAGTCAGCGAGCTTCCGGGGTGAGTCATTCTCACTATCAGCTGAAGTGTATAGGTGTCATGTGGTCTCTCGGGAAACCAGTCCACTCATGAGCCCTCTCCACTCTCAGGGCAGAAGGTGAGGCTAACAGCACTGTTATATTTTCACACTGGAAATCTTCCCTGTCAAGTTGGTAAAAATCTTTTTCACTTGGATCTGTGGTAAGGAGCCTAAATGATCACATTTTAAAAATATCAACCAACCAGGTCCTCCAGAGCTCCGGGGAACTAAACTACCAACCAGAGAATCTACATGGAGGGACCCATGACTTCAGCATCAATGAGTGGGGGAGTAGGGTTGGTCCTACAAAGGCTCAGTACACCAGTGTAGGGGATGCCAAGGTGATGAGGGGGAAATGGGTGGTTGGGAGTAGAAGCATAGTGGAAGGCCATAATATTTGAAATATAAATAAATAAAATAAACAATTTTTTTAAAAAAGAAGAAAACATTTTTAAGTAGGAAGCTAGTAGTTTTCCTCTGTGGGTAGCATCTTTTCCAATTGAAGAGTGTTCTGGTGTTTGAGCATAGGCGTTTGTGCTCCTCAGCCAGCTGTAACATGATGCATGCTTCCTGGAAGGCTGAAGGTAAAGGACACATCTACTGCTTTCTTTGTTTATGTGTTCATTCTCTTTAGCGCTTTAACTATTAGCAGGATATTCCAGGTAATGCTTCAAGCTCCTGTCATAAGTATGGACAGTAACCATGGCAGGTTGAGTGCAGTGTGAATGTGCTCCCATCAAAGTACATGGAGATTGATGTGCAGCAGAGAAGAAAGGCTTATGGTATTCAGAATGGCTTGTCCTGCTCTGAATGTTGAGAATAGCTCATTTATGTTGAACCTCTCATTTGGATCATTGTTCTAGATGTATTTAAAGGAAATAAAGTAGACATACAAGTTAGGTTACTGAAGGGACAGACATAAGTCAAATAGAACCAAATAAAATCTGTGTGGCACACGAGAAACGTGTGAAATAAGGAAGAAAAGGCCATTTACGATCTGTCCTAAGGATTGTGAGGAACCAGACATGTTTGTAATTGCACCACCCAGACAAAGCTCTGGGCAAGGGCAGAGGGAATTATATGCCAGAAAGCAAGAAGAAAGTTTCGTTTGTTTGATGCAAGGAGTTTGCTTACAAATTAATTAAAAGGAAGTCTTGAGATCCTTAGCTTCACTGAACACTGTGCTAATTTAAAATTTCATATTATAACTGAGGGCAACAGATAGAAAAGTCCTGGGAAAAGGGAAGTAATTGGAAAGTCATATTTTATTATAGTTGTTATCCTACCCAGTGCTTTTATTAATCCCCAAAGGGGAACATAAGGGCTTAAGGCAGCTTGAGACAATGATCACAATTTGTTTCGAGTTTATTTTTGACATTGTTTCTCTGATATAGAGTCACTGTTGATGATGGTTCTTTTGCCACTGTATTGTTTTTCCTGAATGCTAGGGGGTACTTGTTCCCATGCAGCTGTTGACCACTGTAAAATGCAAGGATCCCAAACAATGTGGAACTACTTCAACTCTGACTTTGCATTCTCCAGCAATCTTTCACTTTCATTGTCCTCCAGCTACAATGATTCACTCACGTCAGATTACAGCCCTCTCTGCCCATTTCAATTTTCACTGCATTTCTGTTTTCTTTCAGTATTGGCACCTCTGCGATACACCACACCCAGGAGCTGTCTTGTATTGGTCTCCAGTGATGTGGATGCTTTATCTCATGTAATGGAGCAAACATGACTGACAGATCAATGTTTCTGAACCTTCACTCCATGTCTTCTTTGAGTAACTGACATTTAACTGAACATTAATGGAATCGGTCATGCAGTCACGGGAGGGGGGAGAATATTCAAGTGATTAAGCGTCAAGACATTTCAGGAGGTAGAAACTGGCATGGACAAAGTCACTGAGAATGACACAGTGTGACCAAAAAAGGGACACTGCTCCTTGATGTGTACTTTCATGAAACGTAAATACAGAGTACCAAAAAGCATATCTTTATGTACTTTTGTTTAATTAGAAAGAGGTGGCAGTTGGAAGGAAAATCAAAATTGAATCAGCTTTACCAAGTGTGAAATCAGTCACCAGTTCATCTAGCAATAATGCCTTCATTTCCATGAGCCCCAGCCTCCCTTTCAGTCCAGTTGGTTTGGGTGAGAAATGAACTTGTCCTGGTTCCAAGCCTGCCTGCCAATCTGATAATTATCAACATACTTTCTTGCCCAAAGTCATTAAAAGTTTGACTTATAACCCAATCAGGCACAAGGATCTAATATCTGAAAACTTTTGCCAAATTATTTGGACAATATGTTTTCAAGTGAACTTGGAAGCTTGTAAGAATTATATAATCAAAAGCTAAAAGAGGGTACTTCCAACTGGAAAAGCAAAAACAAAAACAACAACAAAAGAAGAGTAGAGAGTAAAGATGGTGAGGAAACACCAAGAGGAGTGGAACATTTAATTCTCTGAGTGCAGTCATACCCCAAGCTAGAGTTTCTAAAAGAAAATTAGACAACAAATTTCCTTCTTGCATCATGTTAGTTTGGATTGACTATTGAGTGTTTGCTTCAATTAGAATATCACAAATAATACAATATATTTTTTGTATATAAAAGTAGGTAAGGAGATGTTTATTAGGCACAATCTAAAGTATTGACATTTGGAGTCTTCTACAATCAGCTTTAGTAAGTCTGTGAAAGTTTGTCACTGAATTAAACAAATTATTTTTAGTGTTATGATAAATAAAAACTATTATCTATTCCATTTTTTTAGAGTTATCACTGACTGCAGAGGAATTAAAAAAGCATATAATTTTCTATGTAAAGGTTGATTTTTGTCTCCAAATTATAACTAGTAAGAAGTTTTACAATGTCTTTAAAGGGACAAAACTTTTGTCTCAAATGCTCTGCTGTTCAGTGTTAGGAGTTTTATCTTTAGATTTATATTTTTGGTGGTTCTTTTAAATTGTTATGTCCTTCAAATAATATTCTAGAATGTTCAGCAAATTTTCAATATAAAGCCCACAGAGACTTAGCTCCTTGAAATGATTGCCCTGAGCCCACATAATCCCCTTTAAGTATTCCAACCAGTTTACCGGCTGTTTCAAAGAGATCTTTCAGCATTTTTTAAAAAATTTATTGATCTGGCAAACTCACTGAAATAGAAGCTAAGGCACTAATATCAAAATAAATAAATAAATAAATAAATAAATAACAACCAAGGACATTTAGCTAGCCAGTCTCTACAGAGACTCAACAGACACCTAGATGTGTGAAAAGGTTATACAGCATTTAGGATGTAAATAAACCAAATAATCTAATTTGGTATTTTAGAGGTACAGTAGGGTTGGTAAATTTGATAATTCGGGGCTTTAAGTAAATAAGTAATAGAGAAATATGGCGAGAAAATTAGCACATTTCTACAACCATTCAGTCAAGAAAACCCAACTCTGCTTGGAAAGCAAATGAAGTTAAGCGAGGGTCATTGACAAGGTTAGAGTGGTTCTCTAGATAGATTAAAAAGCAATGAGCTGGAGGAACTATGAAGGATATTTATAGAAAAACTAGGTTTAGTTTATAATCCAAAGGAGACTGACTCTTAGCTGTTCTACTTACTAAGTGTTCTTGGGTGAGCAGCTTCCCTTTGATTTTGAAAATGTTAATTGCTTCTTGGTCTTCCAGCTATGTTCAAGTGTGTAGATGTGAACAAGTGATTTAAGGGGGCCTCATTACTCTTATTTGGCAATTGGCTTTAAGTTAGGGTTCAGTTTCTTTAAGTGTACTAGAAGTAGAAAGAATGTAAATGTTGAACTGTTAGGAAAACAACATTTTCCAATAACACTCAGTATAACATGCCTGGTATGAAATAAGAATTTACCTCAACTCAAAATGGATCAGTATAATTAATATAGTAATAAAAGAAAACAAAGGAGAAATGGTTCCGCTGGAAAAATGCATGTGTCTCAAACACAAGGACCTGACTTCGTTCCTAAGCACCTATGCAACATACACTTGTGTTTGACCAAGCAGTATGCATAGCATTGAGGGTGGAGAAAGGAGAAGGGCTTTTGGGGTATGGTGGCATTACTGGATGAAACAGTAAGTTCCAGATACAGTGGACAACCACAAGTCAAAACATGTGGTACTGGGTGATTAAGAAAGAAATGTTACATTGTCTTTTGGCATCCACATATATACCTGTATATAGGTGCACAAACATACATGCAGAGAGAGAGGAGGGGGGGAACAAATTACGATTTATGATGATTTTGGGAGTTAAGAAAATCTGAGATTTAAGACATTATTATCAAATAAAGAACAAGAAATTTTTGAGACAGAAGCTTAGTACTGAAATAACATTATATATCTTAATGAAAATTCTCATGTTACCAGTGTGAAGACCACACAAAAATATAAGATCATTAATGTGAGTTGTTAGAAGGTGATAAAGAACTTTTTCTCTGGCTCATTCTAAAGTCTACCTAACGTCTTCATCATTACAGGTCTCAAGGCCTGTCAAAGGGTAATATAGCTGTACTACCCCCAAAGCTAATGGATTTGAAAATGCCTTGATACTTTTAATTTTAATTAATTAAGTGAAGATTGCTCAAGAGCATCACATCAGAAAATGAGCAGATCCAGATTTATAATCACAGAAGCAAAAGCATAAAGTTAACAAACCATGTGACATTCTTGGTACACAGTTCATCAATACCATCTTTAATTGTATATTTTTTTCTTATCACTTTATAATCTGAACCTACCTGATACCTAGGGCTATACCAGGCTTAAATATTATTAAAGGACAATCAGTTACACACTGTTTTTAAATAATAACAAGTAATATTTTGGTATATTTCTCAAATATTGCATATATTTAGCAAACTTTGTGATAGCCTATTTTTCTAGATTACCCATCTTTTTCACTTAAACATTAGTTTCCTTTGTTGGCCATCTATGATTTATTACAGAATAAATAACTATGTATTGAGAATCCTTCAGAGTCCTAGATGCTGCTGGACCTACCTAAAATATGTAATCTATTATATAGCACCAAAATAAGATCAACAATAACTTTCAGAGCAATAGTTAATCATTTATAATGTTATCCATTTAACATTTGGCAGGATATTAAATTTTGGACTAAATTAATGGCTAATACTATATGTGGGCATGACTGAATAATTGAATATGAAATGAAAAAGTCAATAGCTGAGTTAAGGAAGTTCATGGCATTGCAAACAAAACCTATGTGACAACCTGAGGTCAGATACTTAATTTTTTAGTATACAAAGTTTACTTCTGTCTAGGTGATGAATATTACAATTAGCAGAACCAAATAACTCATTTCCCAATTAACACAAATCTCAGCTTAAGGTCTCATTGTCTCTCATTTTATAAAGGCCCAAAATGGCAATAACTCACCTCACTCAAAATACTGCAGTTTCTAAAAATTGACATTTCTTCAGTTGGAAATATTTTTAAATGACAGTTTATGTTTAATAAACATCAAAGTATTATCCATAGATTATGTACAGACTTTTTATTTTTTCTGATTAGTTCCTGTAAATATCCTTAAACCATGAGATTATACTTTACTTTTTAGCAATGGTGCTTTCTACATTTGTTTCACTTGTTTTGGATACATCCTCTTTAAGTTTAAAGACTCTGCCCACATAGATTAAAAAGTGTTTTGATTATTTTGATATAAAAGAATAGGCTAAAGTTGTGAATATATTACTATTCTTTCAAGATAAATTATGTCTAGTTTGATGTCTGTCCACTGATGCTGCTCAAAACAACCAATAAAAAGGATAAGCTTCAGGAAATCTCTTCTTTCTCTTTCTGTATCTCTCTCTCCTTTCCTCCAACTTTCCCTCCCTCCCTCCATTTTCCCTCTCTTTCTCTCAGTCACTTATTTCCATCCCTCTCTCCTTTCCTACTTCTCTTTTGCCTTTTTCTATTTCATACTATGATATTGTCTTGTTTTTCTGTTCCATTATCAGAGGGGAAAAAAAAAAAAACAAGTCTCTAGGTGCGCCCCTTAAAACAAGACTATGGAGTTTGAAGAACTGTGGAATAATTTACACAGTTATTAGATTTTAGTGTGTCTGCTTTGTAGTACTTGGTTACAACAATCTGAAACAGAATAAGACAGGAACCTGGGATGTGGGCTGTTGCTGTAACAAGCACCTGAAATTCTGTAAACAGCCTTACAACTGGGCTCAGACTGGGAGTGTTTGGAGAAGGCCAGAGACAACATTCATCACTGAGAACAGCATTTAGGTACCATTTAAGGTCTCAGAGAAGAGACGGGATGAAGATCTCATCTCAGTCTCCATAGAACATCGGCAAGTATATGGTCATAATGTTAGCTGCAAAATGGAAAGTCGTTGTCACTTTGATGAGGTCTCAGGTAGAAATAAGAAAAAGATAATTAGTCCTAAATGAGATCCTCAGTATAAAGCTACAGAGAAAATAGTTTCAACTATGCCTGTCTGCCCAACTTTATGAAGAAACAACTTACACACAATGCACTAGCAAACACTGCCCAAATAAATGTCTAAGTAACAAGGTAGCAAAGTATTTGGGATGCTGTTCCCTGATTTGAAATGTATTCTGCAAGAAATAATTTAATAATGGGATTTATAATCAAAACAAAATCCAAGAAGAAAGATTTGGGAAGTCACAACCTGGCCACATAAAATAAAATATTTTGGGAGAGCATCCTGAGTGTGTGACCAAGAAATCTTTGATAAAGAGATTCATGTGGATAAACTGAAGCCAGATGCTAATCACAAAGACAATAATCATATTTCATTTGGAACCTATACCATTAAGGGCCCAGAACTCTGGTTTGTGGGATGAATTATAGTGGGCTCATTAGGTTTGCTGCCCAGAGCTACCTAGGATCTTGGATCTCCAGATTCTGAGACTGTGATCTTCATCTGTTTGTGATAAGTCTCAAAAGGACTTGTTTGATCAGTTTGTTGTTGTAGATTTATGTTAGTGGATACATGATTGGAAAGTGGAGAGGTAGGTGGTAAAAAGGTAGAAAATGGAAGAGGAGCAGAGATTAAAAGGAGAGATCAAGTTGGAGCTGGAAAAAGCCGACTTAGATCCTGGCAGTCATAATCAGAAGTAGGTAGATATGAATATTTTAAGAGATTCTCGATCTGCCACTCAGACCGGCAGCTCCTAAAGGTTGAAAAACTGGTGAGTAGGAGATCTAGGCAGCCAGGGAGCAGAGAGATCTCTGTGGAGTGTGCACAGAAAGCACACACTCTGACCTGCCTGATCCAGGGACCAGGAACAGAACTTTGGAACGTCTGTTTCCAACCAGCGGCGACTTCAGGGCACAGAACAGAGCCCGGCCCATCTGCAACTTGGACCGGCAGCTCCTAAAGGTTGAAAAACTGGTGAGTAGGAGATCTAGGCAGCCAGGGAGCAGAGAGATCTCTGCGGAGTGCACACGGAAAGCACACACTCTGACCTGCCTGATCCGGGGACCAGGAACAGAACTTTGGAACTTCTGTTTCCAACCGGCGACTCTGAGGCATTGAACAGGGCTCGTCCCATCTGCAACTTGGACCAGTGGATATCCAGGGACACAGACCAGATACAAGGGAAAGGGGAGAACATATCATTGACAACAAAATGGCAAGAGGAAAGCGAAAGAGTATATCCCAAAGAAACCAAGACAACCTGGCAACACCAGAACCCAACTATCCCATAACAGCAAACATTGGAATGCCAAACACTCCAGAAAAAGGAGACACAGACCTGAAATCATACCTCAAGATGCTGATAGAGATACTTAAACAAGAACGGGAGGAAAAGCAAAAAAACTGAGAAGCTTTTAAAGAGGAAACAAGAAAAACACTCAAAGAACTCAAAGAACTAGAGGAAAACAGAATCAAAGAGATGAAGGAATGGAAGAGGGAATTTAAAACGGAAATTGACACAAAAAAGAAAACACTAAAAGAGATAACCCTAGAGGTAGAACACCTAAAAAAGAAATCAGGAGTCACAGAGGCAAGCATTTTCAATAGATTACAAGAGATGGAAGAGAGAATCTCGGGGGCAGAAGATAACATTGAAAACATAGACAAAACAGCCAGAGAAGATGCAAAAACAAAAAACTCCAAACCCAAAATGTCCAGGAGATCCAGGACATAATGAGAAGACCGAACCTAGAGGATAATAGGAATAGAAGAGGGAGAAGAGTATCAACTAAGAGGCACAGTAAATATCTTCAACAAAATCGTAGAAGAAAACTTCCCTAACCTCAAGAATGAGATGACAACGAGCACAAAAGAAGCCTACAGAACTCCAAATAGGTTGGACCAGAAAAGAAATACCTCCCGACACATAATAGTCAAAACACCAAGTGCCCAAAGCAAAAAAAGAATACTAAAAGCAGTAAGGGAAAAAGATCAGGTAACATATATATATATATATATATATATATATATATATATATATATATATATATATATATATAAAGGCAGGCCAATCAGAACCACACCCGATTTCTCAACAGAAACTATGAAAGCTAGAAGAGCCTGGACAGACATCATGCAGACCCTAAGAGAGCACAAGTGCCAGCCCAAGCAGCTATACCCAGCAAAAATATCAGTCACCATAGATGGAGAGATGAAGATATTTCAAGACAAATCAAAATTTACACAATATCTGACCACAAACCCAGCACTACAACAAATTATAGGTGGAAATCCCAATACAATGAGGGAAAATACAGCCTAGTAAAAACAAGAAAACTTCTAAACAAGAAAACCAAAAGAAGAAAAAGACACAGAAACAACTCAACCCACAAAAGCAATAATAGCAGGAAACAGAAACAACTATTCCTTGATATCTATTAAAATAAATGGACTCAACTCCCCAATAAAGAGACATAAGCTATCAGACTGGATACATAAACAAAATCCAGCCTTTTGCTGCATACAGGAAACTCATCTTAGATACAAAGACAGACACTATTTCAGAGTAAAAGAGTGGGAAAAAAACTTCCAAGAAAACAGCCCCAAGAAGCAAGCTGGAGTGGCTATTCTAATATCGAATAAAGTAAATTTCCAACCAAAGGTTATCAAAAAAGATAAGGAATGACACTGTTTACTCATTACTGGGGAAATCTGTCAGGAGGAACTCTCAATCCTTAACATATATGCTCCAAATAAAAAAGCACCCACATTCATAAAAGAAACACTACTAGAGCTCAAAAAATACATTTCACCCCACATAATAATAGTGGGAGACTTTAATACCCCACTCTCACCAATGGACAGATCAGGGAAACAGAAACTGAACAAGGACACTGCAAAAGTAGCAGAGACTTTGAACCAACTAGAATTAATAGATATATACAGAACATATCATCGTGAAGTAAAAGAATAAGCCTTCTTCTCACCACCCCATGGCACCTTCTCGAAAATTGACCACATAATTGGACACAGAACAAACCTCAATCGATATAAGAAGATTGAAATACTCCTGTGCATACTCTCAGATCACCATGGTCTACGGCTGGTCTTTAATAACAACAAAGACAACAAAAAGCCCACAGACACATGAAAAATAAATAACGCTCTGTTAAACAATAGCAGGGTCAAAGAAAAAGAAAGAAATTAAGGATTTTCTGGAATTCAACGAAAACGAAAACACATACCCAAACCTATGGGACGCAATGAAAGCAGTACTGAGAGGAAAACTCATAGCCCTAAGTTCTTCCAAAAAAAAAAAAAAACTGGAGAGAGCTTACGTCAGCAACCTGACAGTAAAGATAAAAGCCCTAGAACAAAAAGAAGCAGATATACCCAAGAAGAGTAGATGTCAAGAAATAATCAAAATTAGGGCAGAAATAGACCAAATAAAAACAAAAAGAACCATTGAAAAAATCAGCAAAACCAAGAGTTGGTTCTTTGAGAAAATCAATAAGATAGATAAACCCCTAGCAAGACTAACTATAGGGCAAAGAGAGAGTATCCAAATTAACAAAATCAGAAAGGAAAGTGAAGACATAACAACGGAAACTGAGGAAATTCAAGAAATCATCAGATCCTACTACAAAAACTTATACTCCACAAATTGGAAAATCTGGAGGAAATGGACAAATTCCTAGACAGATACAAGATCCTAAAGTTAAACTAGGACCAAGTAAACCATCTAAATAACCCTATAACACTGAAAGAAATAGAAGAAGTCATCAAAAGCCTCCCAACCAAAAAAAGCCCAGGTCCAGACGGGTTCAGTGCAGAATTTTATTAGACATTTATTGGGGATATAACACTAATAACTCCAAACTATTCCAAAAGATAGAATCAGATGGAATATTACCTAATTCATTTTTTGAGGTTACAATAACCCTCATACCTAAACCACACAAAGACCCTACAAGGAAAGAGAACTTTGACCAATCTCACTTATGAATATTGATGCAAAAATACTTAACAAAATCCTTGCAAACCGAATCCAAGAACACATCAAGACAATCATACATCATGACCAAGTAGGCTTCATCCCTGGGATGCAAGGATGGTTTAATATAAGAAAATCCGTCAATGTAATCCACCATATAAACAAACTCAAAGACCAAAATCACATGGTCACCTCACTAGATGCTGAGGAAGCATTTGACAAAATTCAACACCCCTTCATGTTAAAAGTCCTGGAAAGAACAGAAATCCAAGGCACAGACCTAAACATTATAAAAGCAATATACAGTAAACCAACAGCCAACATCAAAATTAATAGTGGGAAACTTGAAGCAATCCCACTAAAATCAGGGACTCGACAAGGCTGCCCACTCTCCCCCTACCTATTCAACATGATACTGGAAGTCCTGGCTGGAGCAATTAGACAGCAAAAGAAGATCAAGCAAAAATCAAGATCCTTACAAATTGTAAAGGAAGAGATAAAAATATCACTCTTTGCTGATGAAATGATAGTGTACTTAAGTGACCCCAAAAATTCCTCCAGAGAACTCCTACAGCTGATAAACAAGTTCAGCAAAGTGCCTGGATACAAAATTAACTCAAACAAATTAGTAGCCTTCCTATACTCAAAGGACAAACATGTGGAGAAAGAAATTAGGGAAAAGATACCCTTCACAATCTTCACAAAAACTATGAAATACCTTGGTGTGACTCTAACTAAGCAAGTGAAGGACTTGTACGACAAGAACTTCAAACCTCTAAAGAAGGAAATTGAGGAGGATCTCAGAAAATGGAAAGATCTCCCATGCTCATGGATTGGAAAGATCAACATTTTAAAAATGGCCATCCTACCAAAAGCAATCTACAGATTCAATGCAATCCCCATCAAAATTCCAACCCAGTTCTTCATGGAATTGGAAAGATCAATGTGCAATTTCATATGGAATAACCAAAGACCTAGAATAGCGAAATCCATCCTCAACAATAAAAACACATCTGCGGGAATCACTATTCCTGACCTAAGCTATATTACAAGTCAATTGTGCTGAAAACTGCATGGTCCTGGTACAGAAATAGGCATGTGGATCAATGGAATAGAATAGAAGATCTAGAAATGAGCCGTCATGTATATGGTCACCTGATTTTTGACAAAGGAGCTGTAAACATTCAGTGGAAAAAGGAAAGCCTATTCAACAAATGGTGCTCGTCCAACTGGCACTCAGCATGCAAAAGAACGAAAATAGACCCTTTCTTATCTCCTTGTACAAAGCTCAAGTTTAAGTGGATCAAAGATCTCCACATTAAACCAGATACACTAAAACTATTAGATGAGAAAGTAGGGAAAACCTTAGAACACATAGACCCAGGAGAAAATTTTCCTGCACAGAACACCAATGGCTCAATCTCTAAGGTCAAAGATTAACAAATGGGACTTAATGAGATTGCAAAGTTTCTGTAAGGCTAAGGACATTGTCAAGAATACAAAACGGCAGCCAACAGAATGGGAAAAGATCTTTACCAACTCCACATCTGATAGAGGCCTAATATCTAAGGTATACAAATATCTAAAAAAGCTAGACAACAGAGAATCAAATAACCCTATTAAAAATTGTGTACAGAGCTAAACAAAACGTTCTCAGTTGAGGAATATTGAATGGCTGAGAAATATCTGAGGAAGTGCTCTACATCCTTAGCCATCAGGGAAATGCAAATCAAAACATCCCTGAGATTCCACCTCACACCAGTCAGATTGGCCAAGATCCAAACCTCAGATGACAGCAGACGCTGGAGAGGCTGCGGAGAAAGAGGAACACTTCTCCACTGTTGGTGGGGTTGCAAACTAATACAACCACTCTGGAAATCAGTCTGGCGATACCTCAGAAAATTTTACATAGTACTACCTGAAGACCCAGCTCTTCCACTTCTGGGCATATAGCCCAGAGACACTTTAATACACAATAAAGATATATGTACCACAATGTTCATAGCAGCTCTATTCATAATAGCCAGAAGCTGGAAAGTACCCAGATGTCCTTCAGAAAATGAATGGATACAAAAATTGTGGTACATTTACACAATGGAATACTACTCAGCCACCAGAAACAATGACTTAACCAAATTCTTAAGAAAATGGCTGCATCTAAAGAATATCATCCTGAGCGAGATAACCCAGTCACAAAAAACAGACATAACATGCAGTCACTGATTGTGGGATGCTAACCCCAAAGGCTCATACTCCCCCAGAAACAACTCATAGAATGTTTGAAGTCCAAGAAATAAAGAAAACAAAACAAAACAAAACAAAACAAAAAAAATCTTTACACAACAAGAAAACTTTGACTATTTCCATGGTACAGTTTGTTTTACATGTACTTTATGCTCATTGTAACTATTAAGTTTTCAATGCATACTATCAAACCTTTAAAAAAATCACATACTGAGTAAAAATATATTCATATGATTTTATGTAAAAATTATTTTAAAATCTGTAAAATAGTACTGACAAAAATGTATTCTATAATTTTATGCAAAAAAATGCTTAAAATGTGTACATTTATCTTTGTTTTGAAAAATAAAGTTGTTAAAAACATGAAAGGAATAGAAATAAAAGTAGACACAGGGGAAAAAGAGAGATTCTATAGGTCTTTTATCTCATATGGAAGGGCTGTCTGTATATTGGTCCATTTGATGTAATATTACAGTATAGAGGGTTTGTGGACTGAGAATGTAATTATTAACCTGTGTGAAAAGCTATCAGGCCATAACGTCATATTTGTTCTGGGTGGTGGGGTAAAGAATGGAGTCCAGGGTGGAGTTATCCACCTATCAAGAGAATCTCGTGGAGAGTGGACTGAGTGACAGAGTCCTTGTGCTTGGCTTCACACTAGAGTGGTGCCCATGGAGTGAGACTGGAGGGGCCGATGAGGAGATCAAACTTCATTTTTAATATTTACTGCAACATGTCACATAAATCAGGCCATTTGCACTTCATCCTCTCTCTCCTCCAACTCATTATGAGAAGTTGACAGGAGATGACTTCTATGAGTGTAGAGTTACAAATAGCTAAACCGGTTCCATTCCCATTGCCAGCTAGGAATCAGAGGTCCCAGACAGCAGGGGCACACAGTGACGGCTGCTTACTGAGCAAACCCACTGCTGAATTTATCATGTGACGTCATTGTCCTCCCTCTGGAATTCTTAATATTAAAAAGTCCTATGTGTCTGTGAAAACTGAAATAGATTTCTTTAGACTCCTTTCATGCTTTCTGTGGCATCTATAACCCTCCAAATAGATTTTTAAATATAAAATCAATTTGGCGAAATATATCCTTTATTTTTAACCTCCACAGAGTCTTCTAATTTGAATTAGCAGAAGGGTTGAGGAGATGGCACAACAGGTAAAGCAAAATCTTGATGTGAATGAGAAAGAACCTCTTTCAGTGATGTGCAGAACAGTAGAAGACACTTGATGTTAAATTTTGCTTCCATACTCACATGCAAATGTATACATATAACCTTTAAAACACATACACACATGAGTATGTACATACATACATACATGCTAGTAGATCAAACAGAAACTCGGGGGATTTGGTTTACCGCTCCCAAGGACACAAGCAACAATCTTGTTGGATTGCCATGGGAATGAGTTAGTAAGTGGGAAGAGTGTAAGAGCTGTGAGAATTATTACCCCGCTCACCTAAATTTCAAAGCTGTTGTGAACCACCTAGGAGCCCCAGAAGAGAGTTGCTATGAAAAAAATTTCGCAGTTGCTTTCTTACCTCATCATTGCTGAGGAATTTTAGTACAGCTACAAGAATAGGGCCCCTGCAAAGGAATGGGAGTCCTTTACCCAGGAATATCTTTAATAGGAGCCATGAGAATGGGGCCAAACCAGAGATACCAAATCAGCAAAGCCCCCAGCATGCATCACTAGCCTGCGATAACTGTCTACATGTCTCCGACCAGTGAGAACAGCTGTCCAGACTGAGTTCAGGAAAGCCACGGAACCAGTCAGTTCGTGACAAAGCACTCAGATCCCCAAGAGACTGCAGCCTGAGGACAGTAACTATGGAGCATTGAAGTTCAGTGTTTCCCTTGTCGAGTTTTGGACTTCCTGGGGGCTTCATTTTGTGTTGGCCATATCTCCTTTTCAAAAGGCCCATATAACCTTTGCATTTCAGCGGCTTGTTTAGATTACATAGACCCAATTTTAAAGGGAATTTGCTTCAAGATAATCATGATAGGAATCTTGCTAATGTCTATTTTAGAGAAGAATTTGGATTTGCACTTTTTACTTGCTGTAAAGTTGTCCAAGGTACATGGATGGGTACTATTGAGATAGAAATATTAATGCACATGACAAAGATGTGTTTTGAAGGATGGAGGGAGAATATTGTGGCTTGAATGAGTCCTCCAAGTCTTCCTTTGATGGTCTGAATCTAAAATATGTCTCATGCTTTGACAAGATGTGCCTCAGTAGTTGGAAATTCTTTGGAGATCTGTGGAGTTAAGTGGGATAGAGGAGTTCATTAGTGGAAAGAGGTCACTATAAGTGACCTATTCTTTATTTTCAACAGACTTTTGCTACTTGGCTAGAGGATATGAATAGTGCACACCAGATGAGCTGACTACAAATAAACTCTCCAGTGTGTTATCTGTCATGATGGATTAAAATCCCTCAGGGACCAAGAACTAGAAGCAATGTTTTGTCTTTCAGGTGTTTGGTTCAGGAAAAGAATTCTATGCATACTGAAACTCAAGTGCTATTGTATTGGGAATCAGACCTTTTAGGTCCTTAGATCAGGAAAATGACTTTTCCCTTTTGTCCTTGTGACTGGATTGCTGCCATTATCTCTAGAGTAGTTTAGATATCACAGAATGGATTTCCTCTGAACGTGAATTAACCCGATTGCCCTGTGTTGTGCATGTGTCAGCTTGACACTTCGTGGTAAACTGACGCTTCACGGAGATCCTCCACACATACTTCTTGTCTTTTCAGCCCCCAGACCTGTGATGAACTTACTTTCTTTTGACATTACATCATCTGACGTATTCAGCTGAATAGCAGCATGATATGGACTAAGTTATTCATATAGAATTCCAAAATGAAGGCTGTAACTTTAACCATATTTTTAAGAGAAGTTCGAAAATATTTAAATAATGGTATACATAAGAGCCCATCTTAGGGAGTAATTGTAGTTGACCGTAGTAGTTACATTTAAAAATGGAATATTTCCAGCCTCATCAGAAGCTATTCTTAGCTTCTAAATTACTGTCTCCATCACACTCATTAAAATTAATAATGTTCCTTTGTAGAGAATGGATCCAATGCTAAGGTCCTATTCACCAATTGGTTCTTTATCAAGAAAGATACTAGTTGCCAAATATGGGGAGAATAAGTGGGGTTTCTTGGTCCCCACATGCAAGCCAGCAGACACAGGAGAGAGAAGAAATGGGTTTTCACCATGCTGCAGATGGACAAAAGCCAACCAGCCACGTGAGATCTCTGGTGGAGCTTCCACAGGTGGAGGTTTGGGATGCTGAACTGGGACTGAAGGTGGCTGAGCAAATGAAGCTGGGGGGGGGTTGTGAGGTGATGACCTCATAGAATTGGGAATGGCACATTAGCCACAGTAAATTATCAGTGCCCAACAACTGAGACAAAAAGGCAGGTTAAAAATGTACTGTGTGTGTCTGTTCTTCATCCCTGGATCTGATATTTACTGGGTTGGGGGATGGTAATATAGCCTGCTCCCAGAGTTTAGGTGGGGTAGCAAAAGCTACATGCAACACTCCTTTTGTTTTTGAACATTGAAGTAAGTTATAACATAAAGGATTTAGCTTCATAGGAATGACAGTATATAGACAATACCTCTGTATTTTGATTTATCCATGCCTATATTTGTTTCTAAACCTCTGTGAGTCAGTCTAAATGGATATTTACACTTTCAATCTCTCAGCTGTCACTTTTGATTCAATCAACGCTGGTGTACCAGGGTCACTTTCCATTCTTTTGATTTTAATTTTCTTTTGATGATCCTGACCTTCAAATCTTCATTGTTTTAAAATCTTGCTAGTTCCCTCAAACAGATCTCATCGTATTTTGATTACCTTCCCTACCTGTGGCCAATGGAAACACTGACCTTCAACCTGCCAATTGACTCCTGCAAAATAAAGCCTGGTCAGTTTTATGCTCTAGAATCATCTTCCAATTTACCATCTAGTTGCATATCATGGACATTTAGTTGTTTTGCCTTTGATCATCATCCAGCAGAAGCTTTGTTGCCCTCTGAACTTAAAATTGAATTCCCTTCTAAAAGATAAAAAATACTTTTCTCTACAAAGGGATTTTTTCATAGTATCAATCTCCTATCCAAATATATACTGCAACCTTAAGTAACATGTACTTTTTCCAGCTGCTTAACACCACCAGAACCCTGCTTGGAATAGAAAAGAAAGCAAAACATTTCATGTAGCCCAGGCTAGTCTTGTAACACTGTTGCCACATCCCAAGTACTGAAACTTTAAAAGGCTTGCTCAAAACACATGGCAGGTGTTGTCTGTCAAAGTGAGAACAAATAACAACCTTCTGTTTGGCTTTCACACATCAAACAAGTAAAACCTGTGTGTTTGCTATTCCTGATAGTACTAAAGAACTAAAGCATGTATTCTCCATTTCTTTTCTAGTTAACATTGATATATGCTATGTTTAATAAAGACCATTTACTTATTCAGGCTCTGGTTCTGACTGTTAAGTCTCATGGTTCCCTGTGAGATTGGTAACTTCTCCCTTCTCTGCTTAGAACTTGGTAGTTATCCAGAGAAGCAATACACTCTTGGAGTCTTGATGTCTTTTTCTTGATTTGGGAGTATAGATCAAATTACACTGTTCCAGTTTAATTTCTCTCTGATGAACCAGTTTGTGTGCCTCTATATATTCTAATGCCACCATCTTAGTACAAAATTTGACTCTATGTTTTACAGTTATTGTTATTATTATTTACATTCCAGCCCTTGCCTCCAATCTTGTTATCTCTTCTTGATCTCATTCTCCCTCTGCATTTCTTCTTAAGGGATTCTCTGCCAACATCAGACATCTCCCTTCCTAGGGCCTCAAGTCTCTTAAGTATTAGGCATTTGTTCTCTCACTGAGGCTAGACCACAGTTCTCCTTCATGTATATGCTGATGGGGCCTTAAACCAGGCCCTGTATGCTGCTTGGATTGTTGCTCAGTTTCTGGGAACTCCCTGGGTTCCAGGTTAGTTGACACTTCTGGTCTTCCTATGAGGTTACCCTCCTTCTCATCTTTTACAATCCTTCTTCTAATACAACCATATTGGTCCCCGATTTCAGTCCAATGGTTAGGTGTAACTATCTGCTTCTTTCTCCATCAACAACTAGCAATGCCTTTTACAAGACAGCCACATTAGGGTCCTGTAAGCACTCATAGCATCAGTAATAATGTCAGGACTTGGTGCACCTCCACCCCGCCATGAGATGAATCTCAAGTTGGGCCTGTAGTTAGATCACCTTTCCTTCAGTATTTTTTTTCCATTTTTGTCCCTGCAGATATTTTATACAGGAACAATTTGGGGTCAGAAATTTTGACTATGACTTAGTAATGCTCTAGAGGTAGACTCTTTGAGTTCCTTCTCCGTACCACTGGGCATTTTGGCAAAGATCACCTTTCAGGACTCTAGTACTTTCTAAAGGATTCCCTCGACTCCACCACTTAGCCTACATATTTCCATTCATTCTCCTGGTCCTGTGGGTTTCTCTCCCACCCCCATACTTTATCCTGTTCCCCTTTTCCCCTCCCTCTCTCCTTTGTCACCCAGGTCCCTCTCTTCCTCTGTCTCCTATGAATTTTTTTTCCTCCTTGTAAGGGGTAATGATGCATCTTCATTGGGGTATTTTAAACTTTGTACAGTCTGTGACTTGTATCCTAGGTATTCTGTACTTTGTAGCTAATATCCATTTATACGTGAGTACATGACTTTTGGGTATGGGTTACGTCACTCAGGATGATATTTTCTATTTCCATCCATTTGTCTTCAGAATTCATGATGTACTCATTCTTAATAGCTGAATAGTATTTCATTTTGTAGAGACACTGCATTTTCTGTATCTATTCTTCAGTTGAAGGACATCAGAGTTGTTTCCAGCTTCTGACTATAACAAGTAAGGGTATTAAGAACATAATGGAGCTGTGTCCTTGTTATATGGTAAGGCATATTTTGGTTATATGCCCAAGAGTGTTATAGCTGGGTCTTCAGGTATAACTATTTCTAATTTTCTGAAGAATCACCAGATTGATTTCCACAGCACATGTTCCAGTTTACAATCCTCCAGCAATGTATTGCTGCAGAGTACCCTGACTCCTGTTACAGAAATGGAGGACTGTTCCTTTTTCTTTGAATCCTTTCCAACATGTGCTGTCACTTGAGTTTTAAATACACTGAATCAAATAGACGAAAAAGTGGAAAAGAGCCTAGAACTCATTGACATAGGGGGAAACTTTCTGAACAGAACTCCAGTGACTCTGGCTCTAGGATCAACAATTTATAAATGGAACCTCATAAAATGAAATTTTTTTCTATAATTCAAAAGACACTATCCATAGGAAAAAATTGGTAACCTAAAGGTGGGGGAAAAATTTCTCCTAACCCTTTATCTAGTAGAGAGTTAATATTCAAAATATATGAAGAATTTAAGAGGTTAACCTTCAGAAAACCAAACAACCCAATAAAAATGGGGTACAGAGCTAAACAGGGAATTCACAACAGAAAACTCTCAAAGTCCTTAGTCACCAAAAATGACCCTGAGATTCCATCTTACTGCTATGAGAATGGCTAAAATCAAAAATTCAAGTGACAGTTTATTTCTTTTGTTTGTTTGTTTTGTTTTTTTTTTTTTTTAGAAGTTATCAAACAAATACAAGCAGTTTCATTCCAGTGCTGATTCGGTTGACTGTCCTCCTACTCTATATTGCTGCAGAGTACCCTGACTCCTGTTACTTGCACATCTTGTGAAATTATCTCGTGTTACTTTCTCTCCCATTAGAAGTATTCAGATTTTACCACTGAGCCCACCATCTGACTCACCTCAAGTAATTTAAAACATAGTTCTGATAGCAATCACCTATCAATGTTTACCAGTGGGTGAATAAGAAAGCTAGATATAATTTACACTGAGATCTTATTAAAAAGTAATTCTACTACCTGGTTAAATCTCATTTAACTTAGATTAAGTTCTTTAAAATACATTTAAAAAAATTGTGATTGAAGCTTATTGCTCCTTGGGCAGTGACTCTTTTCTTCAACTTCAAATAGAGTTGGCCACCTTTCTGTTAATAGAAAATCAAAAGACTCTCCTTAAGAGGCAAGTATGGATTCTTTGCATTTATAATCGGTGTATTCTATTGGGTTTTCGCTAAAGACTTCAAGTATTGTTAGAAGCACTGAAGAACAAATAGAACAGCATTTAGGAGCTCAAGTTATAGAATCTGCTTAACATGATCAACACGTTCTACAGCCCAGAGGCTCTGTACAGCCCTAGGGATCTAATGAGAAAGCTTTACAGAGGCCATCTTGAATGTATCTCAGAAAC
Organism: Micromys minutus; assembly: GCF_963924665.1. Lineage (NCBI taxonomy): Eukaryota > Metazoa > Chordata > Mammalia > Rodentia > Muridae > Micromys > Micromys minutus. The sequence continues at coordinate 4,467,347 of NC_137966.1, read as the reverse complement.
AAATGTAAATGTCAAGAATGGAATAAATAATTTATATAAATTTGATTTTGGTTCCAACCTGCCCTAGGCAACTTTAGCAGTATCTAGCATTCTTCCAAAATCTTGAACTAATAAGTTCTTTAAGGAGAAAATGTTTGTACAGAAAAAATGAACATAAACATGAATAAAACTATATCATGTCTTTTTTATTCTAAATATAGGTCTTCTGACCTTTGTGTCTTTAGTTCAGTCTATCTGTAGACAATCTATATGTATTCCCACTTCTTTTAGTTTCATTATTTTAGTCATTTCTATTGATAATGCTAACAGTTTCAAAAGGCCTCCTTCATGACTTATCCATGCCATAGAATCTCAGTGGGAAATGATGACTTCTTATTCTAAAGTACATAGAAAAGTGGATCAGTGTTACAGTAGAAATTTCTTACTCTTCATGTTTAAATTTTACTCTTGAAAGATACATACAGTCAGAAAAAATTCAATCTAGTTTGTGAATATAACATTCCTTCTGTTATATATATATATATATATATATATATGTATATATATATATATATACATATTGCTGGATAGAAATAATGCTACCTAAATTTGATAATGGTAGTTATTAACACATACTATTGGCATAAAGTTAATAGGATCCCTTGTTTCAGTTACATGCATTACGTGTTGATCTTGTCCATTTCTCCACGCCCTAATCCTCTTCATATTTTATAACCTTTCTCTAATTTGACATTATTTGTGAGTACAATTATCTCAGGTGTTTTCTGTCTATGATATGTGAAAAAATAAGAAGTGAACTTTAATTTAGGTAGTAGTGATGTTTGTACTGGTCTTTTGGCATGATAATGCATCAGAATATAACTGATGAAATTTTCATTGTGAACATTAAGAACAGAAAAAAATAGTTGTGATTATATAGTAGAGGTTAAAATCTATACTAAAAATCATTATTTCTTGGGCTTCAACCTAATAATGTTTTCTTTCTTTCTTTTTTGTTCATAAAGATCACTCATCTCATTAACCTTTACATTGGCTCATACAACAGTCTTCTTGTCACATTCCCCACTCATAGGGAAGATCAGGAAAGACATGTAATTTCATAGAAGTACGAATTTGACTGAATCATATAGATATTTGCATATTGTCTGATATACTGAGATAGTAAAACTTGGGAGATATAGAATTTTCTTTTTTAACTGATATAACAAAGTCCCAATGTCTGAGGTTCAGGAGAACCACGTTGAAATAAAATGGCTCACGTTCATGTAAAACAAATGCAAACAGTAATGATCTGGTAGCGTAAGTACCAATGTGAATATTAATCCCTCACACAAGAGCGAAAGGACAATGACACATAATATATTGGGATAGCTACATTTTTAATAGCAAGTCACAGCCAGGGGTGCATTGACTGCCCACTGGGACGGCATATCCATTGTTAATTATGCTCTTCAATTTTCCAAACCAAACTGTCACTATCCATCAGACAGAGGGTACTTGTGACCTTCCACAGTCATTTAACCCATCTCTGTCTTCCTTATCTTGAAAATAAAAATGCCATAATCAACATGACTCTCATGGGGGCAGTGGATGTTCTCTTCATTGCTTTTAAAGATGTTTTATGTAAAACAGTGTGAGTGCTTCCAAGCATGCTGTGGTGTAATGAGATTTTTTTTTATTAGACGTCATAGTGAGAGGCTAGTTAGCTGACTTGAAACACGGCGTGTAAATAGGTCAAACCATGTTCTGAGTCGACACACATAAGTTCTATATCTAGATCTGAGATGCTAGCTCAGAAAGTTTTGTAAAGGTGATTGCCATTGGTCTAAAGAAGTGAGAATTGGTACATTCTTTTAGAAAAATTACAATAAAATGATCATCAATTTCCTGGGGTTTGCTTTATTGTATTTCATATATGTAATTCAAAACACTCATTTAATTCATTAGTTACATTTCAAATAATGAATATATTTTAAAAGATGACAGAAATACATGAAGTTGGGAAACAGATGTGAAGGCATGTATGGGAGATGGAGTTTTTTTGGTGGAGTTGGGAGGAGCAGAAGGTGACAAATAATTATAATATGTCCATATATAAATTTACTAAATTATGTATAGAAATACATTTGACTAAGGATTTCTTTCTTCTGAAAGCTTCAAATTCTTAAAAATATATTCTCAAAACAAATGCATTTATGGGGTGATACACCTCACAGGTATATGATATTCAATTAATTAAACCTGAGTTTTCAGGAACAAATAATGAAAACATTCATTGATAACAACTATAAAGAAAAAGAAGAGCTACTTTCACCTGCAGAATTGTAGTCTGAATTTTTTTGGGAATGTTGGGGGTGGTTTTGTGCACTGTGTATTCAGATGCTGATGACAATGCTCAGAGATGTTGCTGCAATCCAGATACTGGCATTGTCAAACATCTCCTGTCTCAATATTGTGTAAAAACATGGCATCACTGCTGATTGCTTAATAAAGAGCTGATCAGACAATAGCTGGGTAGGAGAGGAGAAGGTGGGAATTCCCATTCTGATCAAGAGGGTCTCTGGTAGGGACGAGAGAGAGGTGGGGAGGGGGAGAGAGAGAGGAGAGAGAGGAGAGAGAGGAGAGAGAGAGAGAGAGAGAGAGAGAGAGAGAGAGAGAGAGAGAGAGAGAGAGATTTACTGTGAGGAGACACATGGAGCAGAAATACCCATGGCAATACCCATGGCAAGACTAAGATGTCAATTAATGGGACATATGACTGGGTAGTGAGACAGCATAGTTGGGTTGGAATAGATGAGAATCTACCCAGCTATAGTGCAAGAGGGTCGTAAATAAATATGCCAGGTCTCTGTATTGTGTCACTATTTCAGAGCAAGAGCAGGCATAGACAGACAGTAAATGTTTCCAGGGGAATATGTAGGAATAAGTGAATCTGATACCAGAGATGAGCCAGTTTGTTTGGGAAATGGTCCGGGACACTTGTCAGTTGTCACTCTGTGGTCAGTAGAGTTCTTTAAACTTTGGGTTTTGTGAATTTGCCATGTTTCTAAGGCTTCCATCTAGTATTATTTTTTTAACTGAGGGCTTTGGGGGCACACACTGTTTTGCATAATTCGGCATTTTCTAAGTCTCCTTCCAATAACAACTTCTTGAGTTTTTGAGAGCTAAGTGGTTCAGATGGTTGCAAACATGCTCTGGGAATTTACAATACAGCTCAAGGCTTAGGTCCAGTTAGGAGCAACACTAGAGAGCACTTTAGTCTTTGAGGGGATTACTGAAAACCTTTCCAGGATGGTGGTCTGAAATGGTGGTTTAAAGTATTTTAAATAATTTGCATACAAATTAAAACACAATGAAAATAACTAAAATATATTCCTTGTATTTTTTTTGTTGTGAGCAGAGCCTTTAAGTGAAAATAGAATAGACATCATAGGCAGATGGGGAAGGGGAGGTCAGATCTGTACAAGGATGACTATACAAGAGACTATACAAGGATGGGGCTGGAATAAAAGGGATCTGTTGCAGAGGGAGAGAGCAGAAAATACTGGTAGATAAATTGCAATGTGCATCTCTGGGATTAAACTGGGAACCTAGAGAAGTAAAATCTCCCAAAAATCTCTGAAGTTGACCCTAGCTAACCAATAGGGGATATGGAGCCTGAAATGTTCATCTTCTGTAACCAGGTTAAAATACCAAAAGAGGGATTGGGACACCAACATAATCACAAAATTTGTTTTGCCCATGTGATGTTCAGGGGTAGAGATAGAAAAAAATGAGGGAAGGGCTTTTATGAATAGATAGAGTTGTAGAGAAATTTTAATCAGGCAATATGGCTGCTTTCGCAGCACACCCAAATACCATCTAGGTCCATATGATTTGGCTAGAATGACACATCTTTAATTCCTCTGGCTAGAATATGGACACTCTGTTATTGAATACCTTTAATCCTCAACAATGAACACAGTTTTTAGAAAGAAGCAGCTCTATTTGAAAGTGACATCTAATTGAAGACCAGACAAAGTCTGTAATTGTGTGAATCAAGAATGACTTGACTTAACAAAATATGCCCAATCTCATGAGAACATAAAGAAAAAAATTATGTAACTTTAGAGAGCAGGAGAGCAACAGCAAGTGAGTAAAAGAGAGACAGAGACAGAGATACAGAGATTCAGAAAGACTGAGAGAGGCAGAGAAAAACAGAGACAAAGAGAGAGAGAGACAGAGAGACAGAGAGACAGTGATAGACAGACAGACAGACAGACAGACAGAGACAAAAAGACAGAAACTGAAGGGATAGGTTTAATAAGACAGTTTTACAGAGACAGATTCCAGGTGAAGACAAAGGCCAGAGAATGAGGAGTCATATTAGGACAGATTATTAGATTTAGTTTGAGGCCAAGCAGAACAATTCAGTTAGAAGCTGAGAGTAGCCCATTTGAATCAGTCAGCTTAGAGAAGAGACTGGACTGGAAAAGCTGAGTTGAACCAGCCTGCAAGCATTCAGAAATACCTAGAAAGTGGTAATTTATTCAGCTGTAATCCCCTAAGAAGACAATTATATCTGTGAATAAAATTTATATTTTCATAGAGGTCCTTAAGAGAAAGTAAATAAAACCTTAAAGAAATACATGCAAACACACACACACACACACACACACAAAAAAAAAAAAAAAAAAAAAAAAAAAAAAAAAAAAAAAAAAAAACAGCAGAAGGAAATAAATAAAATAACAGAGACTCGAAAGTAGAAATAGTATCAATAAAAAAAAAAATCCAAGCTGAAGAAAATCTGAAAATGAAAGGTTTAAGCATAAAACATTAACTTTACAGACAAGCCTTAGCCTCACCAACAGAGTACAGGAAATACAAGAGAAAATCTCAGGCATTGAAGGCAAAATAGAAGAAATGAATATCTTGGGCAAAAAAAAAGTAAAAAAAAAAAAAAAGAAATTTCTAAATATAAAATAATTCTTATACAAAACACTCAGGATATATGGGGCACTTTGAAAAGACCAAATCTAAGGATAACAAGAATAGAGGAAAAAGAATAAAATCTTAGTTTAAAGAAATAAAAACTTTCTAACACATCATAGAAGAAAATTTACTTAACCTAAATAAGTAACTGCCTATTATTCACAAAAATGCACATAAAACAGCAAGTAGACTGGACCAGAAAATAGAGTCTTCTCTGCACATAATCATTAAAACACTAAATGCACAGAACAAAAAAAAAGAGTATTAAAAGCTACAAAGGAAAATGGCCAAAAAGACATATACATCAAAATAACACCTGACTTCTCAAAGGAGTCTCTAAACTTCAGAAAGGCCAGCTCATGTTTTTGTGCATACTCCAAAGAACTACATATTCCAGACAAGATTACTATACCTAAGAAAACTTTTATTTATACTAGTGGGTATGATGGTTTGAATAAGCTTGGCTCATGTGAAATGGAGCCAACAGGAGGTGTGGCCTTTAGAATATAGTCTTGACAGATGAAGTGTACCACTGTCTAGTTGGGATTTGAGGTACCATGCTCCACTCTATGCCAAAGAGAACTTCCTCCTTGATGCCTATGAACCTATCTTCTTTATTTGCAGAACAAGGTGTAGAACTCTCAGTTCCGTCTCCAGCCTGCATGGACACTGCCATCTTTCCTTTTCACTAAATGCTGGTAGAAGACCCAACATTTAGTGAAATCCTCATTCCCTTGCAGTCAGTCATGATACCTACTCTTCCGTCAATCCTGGGTGCCCATGCTAATCACGACCCCTTTCCTGGGCACTGGGCCTACCTTGCAGGCTTCGATGATGTGGTAGAAGTTCTTTCTTCTCTTCAGAAACCAAAGAAAATCTCTTTAAAAGACTCAGATGGGAAGTTCTACATCATGATGTGTAAACCAAAAGATGACTTGAGAAAAGACTGTAGACTAATGGAATTCAATTCTTTGATTAACAAGAGCTTAAGAAAAGATGCAGAATCACGTCGAAGAGAACTTCATATCCAAACATATGCAGCTATTCCGCTGAATGATGAATGTGGGATTATTGAATGGGTGAACAACACTGCTGGCTTGAGACCTATTCTGACCAAAATATATAAAGAGAAGGGAGTGTATATGACAGGAAAGGAGCTTCGCCAGTGTATGCTACCAAAGTCAGCAGCTCTATCTGAAAAACTCAAAGTATTCCAAGAATTACTCCTGCCCAGGCACCCTCCTGTTTTTCATGAGTGGTTTCTGAGAACATTCCCTGATCCTACATCATGGTACAGTAGCAGGTCTGCGTACTGCCGCTCTACTGCTGTCATGTCGATGGTTGGCTATGTCCTGGGGCTTGGAGACCGGCATGGTGAAAACATTCTTTTTGATTCTTTCACTGGTGAATGTGTACATGTAGACTTCAACTGTCTTTTTAATAAGGGAGAAACTTTTGAAGTTCCAGAAATTGTACCATTTCGACTAATTCATAATATGGTTAATGGAATGGGTCCTATGGGAACAGAAGGTCTGTTTCAAAGAGCATGTGAAGTTACACTGAGACTGATGAGGGATCAGAGAGTACCTTTAATGAGTGTCTTAAAGACTTTTCTGCATGATCCTCTTGTGGAATGGAGTAAACCAGTGAAAGGACATTCCAAAGCACCACCGAATGAAACCGGGGAAGTTGTTAATGAAAAGGCCAAGACCCATGTTCTTGATATTGAACAACGACTACAAGGTGTAATCAAGACTCGAAATAGAGTAATAGGGTTGCCGTTATCTATTGAAGGACATGTGCATTACCTCATACAAGAAGCTACTGATGAAAACTTACTATGTCAGATGTACCTTGGTTGGACACCATATATGTAAAATAAAATTATTTCAAAGGAAAAAAAAAATAATGATGGATTGCACCTCTGAACCTGTAAGATAGCCCCAATTATATGTTTTCCTTATAAGAGTTGCTTTGGTCATAGTATCTCTTTCTGGCAATTGAAACCCTAACTAACACAATGGCAATATAAAATATTTTTGTATTAAACCAAGTTTAAGGAAGTCTCATTCATAGAAGGCACTAGAAGATAGCTCCCAAGCTAAAAAGTTTAACCCTGTTAAAGAAAACACAGGGAATAAGTAATCAAACAGGAGAATTATGCACATATACCACTGTAATTACAATAACATGGATCAATAAATACTGTTCATTGCCATCTGTCAGTATCACTTGTCTCAATTCCTCAATAAAAAACACAGAGAAACAGGAGGGATACAAAAACTGTTCTCACCCTAAACAGTCCCTCTGAATGCAAAAATAGTCAAGACAAAAAAAAAGTAATAAATGAATTTTAGAGTGAATTAAAATGAATCCACAAAATTTTCAAATATATGAGACACAATGAAGGTAGAACTACAAGGCCGGAATAGCAAAAACATTTCTTAACAATGAAAGAATGTCTGAAGGTAATCACCATTCCTGACCTCAAGCTCAGATACAGATTAATAGTGATAAAATCTGCATTGGAATTTTTTTACATTTACATTTCAGATGTTATCCCTTTTCCACAATCCCATCTCCTCCACCTCCCATTGCCTCCATGAAGGGGTTCCCTCTCCCAACCACCCTCTCCCACCTCAGAACCTTGGCATTCCCCTACACTGGGAAAACAAGCCATCACCAGACCAAAGGCCTCTCCTCCCATTGGTGACAGACAATTCTATCCTGTGCTGCATATGCCCCTTCTCCATATGAGCTCACTGGTTGGTATTTTAGTCCATGGGAGCTGTGGTGGATTTGGATAATTGATAATTTTGTTTTTCCCATGGGGTTGCAGACCCTTTCAGCTCCTTCAGTCCTTTCTTTCGCTCCTTCATTAGGGCTCTCATGTTCAGTCTGATGGTTAGCATCCTCCTCTGTATCAGTATGGCTCTAGCAGAACCTTGGAAGAGGAATCCATATCAGGTTCTTGCCAGTAAGCACTACTTGGCATCAGCAATAGTGCTTGGGTTTATTGGGCACGTATGGGGTGGATTTCCCAGTGAGGCAGGCTCTAAATGATTTTCTCTCCTATCCCTGCTCCTCTGTCCCTTTATTTCCTCCCATGAACATTTTGTTCTTCCTTTTAAGAAAGACTGAGGCATCTACTTTCTGGTAGTTTGAATACCTACTACATTAGGTGCTTTCTAAACTATATACATATGTGGAGATGATCAAAAGAAATCACCAAATAATTGGGGAGGCAGAACCACACTCTTTGGCTTATGTTGGGCACACAATTGGGCATACCTTTTTGCCAAATAAAGCTAGTAGTTCTGAGATTGTGTTACATCTATGGGTGTTAGCAAAAGGGGTCTTAACAGAAATCCAAACTATTGACAAGAAAATAGGTTGATTTTCACAGACTGAAGGCAAAAATCTATTGCTGAAGACAACAGTCCATGGTCTTTAAATCTGGAGAAGTCAAGCTTGTGACTGCATAGGACTTTCACACTTAGTGCTATCATCTTTGGTAGAGGAAGGTGCCTGGCATGCCGCAGAAAGAGAAAGGTGAACATCAACCCTTCTAGGGAAAAAAAAAGAAGCAAAACCTCTAGGCTACAGTGCCACTCTGCCTCAAAGATATGCTAGAATAATGGTGGCACAAGGCCAACCAATATTTGATTTTATTTAAGGCTTACTTCATGAAAAGGAATCCTATCAGCTTGGAAGCTTGGGTGGACCAGGACCTGCTATCAGATAGCCTAGAGACCAATGGTAAAACCAACTACTACTGTTTTACTAAAAGAATGTAGCAGGAAAATGGCTCCTAATGACATGGTGCTATGCTCATAAATCAGTTTCTGCTCAGCCATCATCATAGAAATGTCCTCATGAAGCAGCAGGGAACAAATATGAAGACTGATAGCCAGGTAACTTGCAGAGATTGAAAGATCTTGAAGACTCAACCATAAATTTGATGTCATCATCAAACCCCTCTGCATTCAAGGCTCAGGGAACTCTCTTGAAGGTGAGGCAGAAAGTGTGTAAAAGACAGATGATGGGAGACACCAGGCTATTGAGGTTCTTTAAGTCAACAGAATCAATGAATTTACAGAGACTAGGGCAGCATGAATACGGCCTGCACAGGTTTGAAAATCATAGGGTTCTAAGATTGAGAGAATTGAACAAACACCCTCATCATTTGCCCAGATGTTATCTCCAATTGATAACTGCTAGCAAACAGAAAAGTTTTTATTTTCCTAGTGAGTTTCACTGGGGTTATAAACAATTCTTCAGGGTTGGCTGCATGTCCAGTAGTATATGCCTGATAGAAACAAATTCAGTAGCACCTGGGAGATTTCTTGTCACATAAAGTTGTGTTGGACCTTTGTAAAGACTACCATGTATACAGATGTATGTATATATATAAAGTATACATATATATATACTTTTTCTCTCATTTTTACTGAACAAGTGTTTTTGTTTTTGTTTTCTATTATTGCTTCTACTTTTGTGTTTTTATGGTATTAATGAGAGTGACCAACTCAGTCTCTGTGATTTATTTCTTGTACCTTTATTCTTGGGTTCTTTTCTTTCTATTTCTTTTATCCCATTCCATTGTCATCTTCTTTGTTTTATCTATTATAGTTGAGTTTAATTCACTACTTTTCTTTAGAAGCCTTTTTTTTTTCTAAGCAGACACAAAAGGGGTGGGTCCAAATGAAGGGAGGTGGAAGGAACTATGAGGAGTGGAACAAGAGGAGTCTGTAACCAGGATAGAAATATAGAAACATAATAAAAACAATAAAAACAATAAAACAGGTGTCTCAGGAATGTTGGATCATACCTTTAACCTTAGCACTCAGGAGGCAGAGGCAGCCCAGTCTACACAGATGGTTTGTTTTGGGCCAGCCAGGGCTGCACAGTGAGACCTTGCCTCAAAAACAAAAGCAAAAAAATAAGCAAACAACAAACAAACAAGTTCAGCATTTACAAATAGGATAAGAAGTGGTCACCAAGAGCATCAGGGATAAGTTGAAGAACCCATCTTGGCCAAGGATACTTGTGAGCCCATTTTGTGCCATAGTACACTATTAATATTAAAAGATTTGCTTTGGCAATCTAATGATATATAGTTAATACTAATAACACATATATGTTAGAGATAGCTTAAAAGACACTTGTTTTTTTTTTTTGTGCTGTGAAGAGTACTTCATAATACACAATAAAATTAAAATATTTAACCTTGTTACAAATTTGTGCATATAAAGTATTTTCCAGAGTGGCCAGCCTGGATGCACTCAGTAAGATTTGTTTGTGTGGAATTCATCTGGGTCCTCATAAAATAGTGGCAGAACCTTACCAACACTACATCTCTAAGGATCGAGGGTGGCAACCATGGCAACCTGCAACAGAACGTTTTCCTTCAAATAACAAGCAGCTTTAGGAAACAGAAGAGACAGTATTCATCCTGCCAGAACTCACCATCCCCTGGAAAGTTTCTAGGCTGTCCTTGTAGAGCACAGTCTGTGAAAATGAGAGAGATGCTCTTGTTAGGTATCTCCCGTGATCCTAGGTAAACTGCGAATCTTGTTTATAATGTCACTGGAACTCCAGAGTTCAGTTCATAAAGGAAAGGGTGTATTTATGTATAATTTAGCAGGTCCATCATGAATAATGCACTGAAATTTTGAATAACACCACATCTTGATGCTTTTTGCAAGGCTCGTGGGGTTAAAGGCTTTTATCAGTGTCTTTAGGGGCCACCAAATTATAATTTTTAATTTCATTCAGTCCAACCATTGTTCTTTTTTAAAAGATTCCTTATTTCCAGAAATGTCTGTATTTAGAATACCTTCCATTTTAATATATGTAGATGTTAGTCAGAAAGCAGAGATGTCCCTGTACTAATTTGGGTAATGTTTGTTTCCCAGAGTGACCACACCCAGATAAGCAGCTCACCTCTGCAGCAGCGATTTAAGCTCAGGTACCTGCATCTTTCACACCTGTGCAGACACCTGTATTCAGAAAGCATATGGGTTTCTCAGCATCGATGCACTGCTGAGCAGTACTTCTTCACATGGAGGATTCGACTTCACAAATGGCATCTTTGAGAATCTTATAATAGAGCTGGTAACATATTAACAATCTGTTAACAGTCTGGACTGCCATGAGCAAAAACCCACGCACAATATGAGCCATCGTTTATTTTTGCTCACACCGAGAAAAGACAACATTTATTTTAATAAATGAAGACACAGAGGAAAAATAAAATAAACAGGTTTAGATGCACTGAATAGGTCATTGAGAGCTGGCCAAATGTTGGTGCTTCTTAAAAGGGACACAGGACAGTTTGGGAACATACAAGTTGATTTTAACTCTTACAAATACAAGCAAACTGTTTTCCTGGTCATTCTGGGAGGAAATCCCAAGAACTAAGCTAGTGTTTTTGCTTAAACAGTGACTGGTTGATGCTATTATTTACAGTCCACAGGGATAGATTTCCAGAGAGATATTCAGTTGGAAGCACACTGCTGCAGGGTTCTTGCTAGCTGCTAAACATTGAAATATTTGTATTCCCTTGTGGGGATAGAAAGCTGTAGATCTGCGTATACATGATTCTAAAAAGGCATTTTAAATGGGAAATTACTTACAGTGAGTATTCATATAAGAGGAAAAATGCTCAATTCCCATACATCAAATAATTTCTATTACCTGCCCTGCTGGTAGTTGGTATTTTAAGAGAATGAAGCCCATAATCCTATTATGAACACTGCAAAGACATCAATGGGAGTTTATTTAGAATTAATTTTAAAAGATGTTTGTGATTCCTTCTAAGAGGAGACATATAGGTTCATTTGAAAATGAGAGAAGAAGGGGCATTTGTACAGACTGTGTTGGGGTGAGAATTGGTTATTTGGAGTGGTTTTGCCTAACCACAACGATGTAATTTCTATAGAAAAGCCATCATAAGTGGGAACAGATTCCACACACAATGGCTCTTCTTAGAGCTGGGACTAGCATAAAGTTGGTCATTAATACAGCATTTTGTTTGTTTGCTTGTTTTTTTTGTTTTTGTTTTTGCAACAGGAATACTACTGCAGAGCTCCAGAATGTTTTCATAGGATAAATCACTGTTCTAATTTAGTTTTATTTTGTCTCGTAAATTATCAGCCTTTTTATTTATTGGTGACTCTTTCTTTAGTAAAAGCATTTCCTCCTAGAAATACCACCACCCTTCAATCATATACATGCTTGACTACTCTTTCCTAGAGTCAGCATTCTGCAAGGCTGGGCTGAGTCCCAAGGGAATGGGTAGATTTTGGAGAATTCATAAATCCAAAGCACAGACTTTCTAAGACTACAAGAACTAGAGTCTAAATGGAGGCGTGTGGGACTTTTTAAGGTGGTTAGCAGGCATCTGGCCCTGATTACTGAGCTTCGCAATTATACAACTGAGAAGGATTGGTAGGAACTTCTGGCACACAGACTTTCGCACTGCAGATTTTTGGATTGGAGAAAGTTGCCTGGGAGAAGCAAGTTGACATAAGAAATGTGAACACACTCGCTCCTTATAGCAACCGAGGGAGGAGTTCCCGGAGTGTATCAGCATACCTGGTATCATGGAGCTTTCTCCAGCACACTAGCTTCAATGTAAGATATTTGCATCTTTCTAAAAAAAATGACGTGGCAGTCAAAGTAATTGCCATGGCGCACATGCCAGATTAAGTGCTTGGTTTTAAATACCCCGATCTACAGAAATTTGCATTAAAGACATTTATGTTCGCCTTTTCCAATTGATCATGAAAATAAATTGTGCTGATCAAGCGTTCTAGGTAATGTGTAGATTTTTGGATTGGACAAAGTGATTAATTTTCTGAAACTATAGTTAATCTTCTGGAGATACACTGAAAAGGTAACGATTTCAGTTGACAAGAACAGATGCTCATTTATCGTCTTGTCAACATCCAATAAAAAAATGCTTTCAGAGACTAGAAAAACCGATCCTTTTGAATAAATGTGGTTAGTAGTCATAGAATTTTATTTTTAAACTATGACAATTCATACCAAGGAACCACGTTCTTACACACTCACAAAAGGCTTTTCCTAAGATGTACGGCTCATTTAGAATTCCAATATCTATAATGTTTTCCCTACCTAGATTAATATTTGGGCATGCTCACTTGAATACAAGAACTTTTTGAACCCACTAAGGTAACTTCCTGAGAAATCATTTTACTAAAAATACAAAGCATGAAACTTCACTTTGAACACATACCTCTGTACCTGTAGATTAGGTTAGCCTTTATCTCATGGGAGAAACTTTGTATGTTTAATACCAAGACTCACGATTTGTCAGTGAGTAGAGAATACATGGTCAGTAGACAGCTCAACCCTAAATAGAACATCTACATCACAGTCCTTCACTCAAGGCTCAGAGATGCTCAAAGAAGTCAACGAAGAACTTGTAGTGTCAGAGGTCAATGAGGAATGCTGTAAAATGTCTTCCAGACACGAATTGTGGAACACAGGAATTCACAGAAGCTGTGGTTTTCTGCAAAAGAACTACTCAGGATAAAACCTCTCTGCCCTTCAGGAAGGATAAGGGAGACTTTCAAGAACACTACTTTTAGCAGTGAGGTGCTATGACTTCTGGAGGAGAAGGATTCTGTTTTCCTCAAGGTTGGGATCAGTTGGTTGAATCTGCTTCATTGGATAACTTCCCATCTGTACACATTGAGGTAGCACTAATTTTGGCCTCAGTCAAAAAAACATGTATGTGAGTATGTGGTCACACACACACACAGACACACAAACATATATAGGTCACAACAAGTTATCTGTTTCTTTTTTTTTATTTATCTCATTTTACAAAGCTCAAATACAATTGGATCAAAGATCTCCACATAAAACCCGGTACATTGAAACTATTAGAAAAAAGAGGGGAAAAGCAGAGAACACATAGGCATAGGAGAAATTTTCATGAACAGAACACTAATGGCCTATGCTCTAAGAACAAGAAACATGAAACTGCAAATTTTCTGTAAGGCCAAGGGCACTCTCAAGAAACCAAAACGGCAGCCAACAGAGTGAGAAAGGATCTTTACCAATTATTAGCATTGGTGGAAGTCTCAGGCCTTCCTAGATACCTAGCATTGATAAAAACTCCAAGTGTTATGCTATAAGGTGAGTTTCCATAGTCTTCTCAGTGGGGTGCTTTGGTTTTGTGTTCCAAAGCAGATACAGAGACTGGTAGAGAATTGTTCTTGACTCTTAACATTCTAGAATCTCTGAGATTCCCAGGGTCTGAGTTCATTCAACTTTACCCATTTGTCTCTGTAGTAGTTCAGTTCTACAGGCACTACACTGGGTGGAAAAGATGAAAATAAATAACTTAAGAATTTTTGTTCATTTTAATTTTTTATTTTTTAAATGAAAATACTATTATGTCATTTTCTCTTCATCTCTCTAATAGCCCCAACCTTGTTTTCTCTCTTTCCCTACCTACAGCCATCCAAAAAGTAAACTTAATTAGAATCTATCAGGTATTTATAACTAGTAGTTTAAAATTTTTTTAAAACAGCAGGGGGCCCAATACTTTATCACACCTCACAGCATGCCTGTTCCCTGGGAGATACCTGGTAACCAAGGACACAGCTCATCTATCTCCCAGGAGGTCTTCAGTAACTAGGAACAGGGACAAAAGAGGCCTGCTGTAATCAGACACAGGAGGAGGCCAGCTCTAATCCAGGACATAAAGCTCTACCTGCCTTCAAGGAGGCTTACTCCATTCAGACACCCAGGAAAGTTAACAACAGAGATATCCAAAATGGCCAGAGGCAAGCCCAAGAACAAGTTACAGAAGCCAATGCAATTCGTCACCATCAGAACCCAGTTTTCCCCAAACAGCAAGCCCTGGATAACTTAACACATCTGAAAAGCAAGATTCTGACCTAAAATCCCACCTCATGATGATGACACAGTCCTTTATTAAGAAATACAGAAAAACACAAGCAAACAGGAGAAGGAATTGAACATGGCAGTACAAGGCCTAAAAACGGAAATAGAAACAATAAAGAAAACACTAATGAAGATAACCCTGGTGATGTACAACTTAGGAACGAGATCAGAAGCTACAGGTGCAAGCTTAACCAATAAGACAAAAGATATAGAAGAGAGAATCTCAGGCACAGAAGATTCCTTAGAAGATATTGACACACTGGTCAGAGAAAATACAAAGTATAAAATGCTCTGAATCCAAATCTTGCCCTCGGGACATAGGAACCAAGGAGCAGCCTGGGCACAAGATCTTTCCAGTTTCTGTCTGCACCCCAGGGAGCTGATCATATGCCACGATGCTCTATACCCAAATCCCAACCAGATAGAGCTGGTCTCCCAAGAGTTCTGACACCCCTGAGAGCACAGGTGAGACCTCTTCTAAGTAGGACTGGATCAACCACATTTTGGTCTTCCTTTTTCTTGAGCTTCATGAGGTCTGTGAGTTGTACTGTGGGTATTCCCGAACTTTTTGCCTAATATCCACTTATCAGTGAATACAAACCATGCATGTGTGTTCTTTTGTGACAGGTTACCTCACTCAGGATGATATTTTGTAGTTCATCCATTTGCCTAAGAATTTCATGAAGTCATTGTTTTTAATAGCTGAGTAGTACTCCATTGTGTATCTGTGCCACATTTTTCATACCCATTCCTCTGTTGAGGTACATCTGGGTTGTTTCCAGGTTCTGAGTATTATAAAATATGCTGCTATGTACACAGTGGAGCATGTTTCCTTGTTATATGTTTGAGCATCTTGTGCATATGTGCCCAGGAGTGGTATAGCTGGGACTTAAAAGTACTATGTCCAATTTTCTGAGGAACCTCCGGATTGATGTCCAGAGTGGTTGTACTAACTGTAATCGTACCAGCAAAGGAGGAGTGTTCCTCTTCCTCTACATTCTTGTTTTACCTCTGACATATATTTTCAACTGCACAATTAGTACTTGAACTGTGTCATTATTAGCAGACACCTAGCTACATTGGAAAACACTGGGGATGTCTCTTTTCCTATGGTTTCTGTGCTTTTTTCTTTCTATTTTCTTTTTTTTTTTCTTGAGAGCCACCTGAATTTTGTTTTTAACTTTAAGAATTCTGGCCTTACCATTCATGCCCTGCTATAATAGTATTCTTTATAAGTCTATCATAAATGATCACCTATGATCAATTGTATTCTTTTCAAGAGATTGCCAGCTATACTCACTGTAAACTTGAAAGAGCTTTCTATTGGCTTTATTTTTGTTAACTCAAAATTATCGTAATTTGATGCAAGGAAGTATGCAGAATGAGAGAAAAATAAACTATATTATTACTCTGAAACTCCTTTTAAGGTAAGACTAAAGTGATTATAAGTGATTATATTTCAAGTTGATTAAAATTCCAAATACTATGAAATGAGCATCTAGCTTTTCCTCCTGCTGAAGTGTCCTGTTCCCTTCTCCTGGCTGATCAATAAAATTTATTTCCATTACTATTATATTACTTCTGATTATATATATATATATATATATATATATATATATATATATATAGTAAATATATATATATTTGTATATATTTGCAAGCATTCTTTCTGTTATTCTATCAATTATAATTTGATTTATTTACTTATCCAAAAATGTTGTTGAGGGTGAGCCGGTCCTGTGTCAGGCAGAAGCTGGTCATGGGCGTACAGTCGTGAAAACAAAACTTAAGATCTCTCTTCTCACAACACACTGAGGCTGGTTGTAAAGGAGACAAAACTGTAAATGCTCAGTTGAACTCACCTGCTACTGAGAGGGTCTGGGTTGTAAGAATAATCATTTTCTCCAGCACACTTTCTTGTAAAGACAGAATATACATGTGTTCCACAGGCAGATAGTCATCCAACCCAGGACAAGAATAATCACTTTCACCTGCTCTGTTCCACTGTTAGATTATCACTGATCCGCTGTCCAAACTTGAAAGCCTTACAGAATCAGGCAAGCCTTTGTTTCCCTAGCAATTGCTGCTCAATTATTTAAGCTCACCAAAAATGTTGCTGTTTACGTAACATAAATGGGCTTTAAATTTTTTTTTATTCTTTCTTGATCAATTTAGGATTTCGTAAACGATGCATATATATACCAACTTAAATCATTCAGAAATCCCAGAGACTCTCAGACCCTGTAAATTTCATGCACTGTCACCATATAACTCACAAAGTCATTAAAACCCTCTATTAGGCCTGAAGTCTCTGTGAAAATATTGTTTTTTAACTCCTCTTAAATGGTCTATACCATTGGCATATCAAACACCATCTCTTATGTATTCATTTCAGCCGATGCCTATTCCAGTCTTGTATATGGTTCCTGATATTTATGGAGACCTTAACCAGAAATAACTAAGCATCATTAATGCCTCCTATGAGCCAGTACATATAGCAATAATTGCTTTTATAAGTGGTATAGTGACCTCTCAATGGTGTTCCTGACTCAGCCCCTGGAATTTATGTGCCTTATTTTATATGGGATAATGTAATTTCATTTATGTTTGATATAATTGATAAATTATGTGAGTTCCCATGTGTATTTTATTTTTTAATATCCAAATTTTTTATATCAAAAGACTACACAGTTTATTCAGTGCAGAGAAGATACTATGAAGAAGAGGACATTTCTTAGGAAAATGTGACCACAGAAGTAAAACCTACATAGCATGTATAGCTTAAGAAATGGGAAGAGTAAGAATCAAAAACCAGGGCGTGTGAGTAACTTGGCATCCCTGGAGAGGATACAGCAATACTTAAACCCAGAAAATAGGCCAGTGAGACATAAGAAATCTACAACCTACAGAAATGTGATATAATGTACTCATATTGCTATATTAATTAAATGTAAGATAATCTGTTATAGAGAGCATCAAGACACCTTCCAAACTCAAAATACACAGTGTAGATACTTTGGTAGTAGGGATTTATCACAAAACCCTCAGAGTTTACAAAAGGCATTTCGTGTCTGTTGGGTTAGTGAGTGAATGAATATCGTGCCGTGCAGAAAGACAACATCTGTATCATGATCTCATGAACAGAGATGGTGGAGCAGAGAAGGTATACATTTCAGACAGGAGCAAGGCGTAGAACTGCCATTCATCTGAAATCCAGCCAAGATGGAGAAAAGGACAGTGACAGCAGACAGCGCACAGGTGTTTGACAAGAGGGCAAAACATGCCAGGGAAGAAAAGTGATTCCGAATCAAACTACAGGATAAAAAAGGAAGCAGCCTTGAAATTGATAGTTCATTGCTAGAGGGGCTACAAATGTCACTGAAGTGGGGTTCAGGCTAATTGATATTCACCTGGAAATAAACTCTAGATTCTCTGAATTCTGCACGATATTTTGTTACATCTATTATGTTAGTAGACAGTTTTTGTAAATGCATGGCTTTTCGAAACAGAACAGACTATTTCTGAAGTGTTTCTCTCTTATTTGGGTCTAATTTCTTTGTTTGTAAAATACCTATCTTACACAGTTATCAAGAAAATAAAAATCTGGCATCCAGTAGACACCCATAAGCTATAACTCATAATTATAATGATAATTAAATAATACAGATTTAGAAAGGCAGAAGCTATGACTTTTTGTCACATGTATATTTAAGCTATTAAATCAAAAAAGTTCATGTCCCATTTTCCTACAGTTCTAAAAATGGATGATACTGTATTTGACCCCATTGTAGTCCTTTGGAACATTCCCTCAAATGTTACAGAAAAATGTGCTAATTTTAACAGTTACAGCTTGATAATATTAACTGAAATCTTTTCATCAGCCGTAACAGACATTTCAAACACATGGAGTGATTTTCTTACATAATTAGAATGTGTATGTGCTTCTGGACTTACAATAAGAAATACTAAGTAGGACCTGCAAAGTGGCTCAGTGTGTAATGGTGATTTTTATTTTTGAGCCTGATGAACAAAATTTAATTGCTGAGACCCCACAAAAGGGAGAGAGAACCTGTCAAGACCATATTCAGAGTTTAGGCATGGTCGCCAGGTTGATGATGGGGTCACCCACCCATCTCCAAATTTTTAACTCAGAACTTCTCCTTTCTAAAGGAAATACAGAGACAAAGAGTGGAGCAGAGACTGAAGGAAAAGCCACCCTGAGACTGTCCTACCTGGGGATCTATCCCATATGGAGGCACCAAACTTAGACACTTCTTGCTGATGCCAAGAAGTACTTGCTAACAGGAGTCTGGTATGGGTGTCTCCTGAGAAGCTCTGCCAGGACCTGAGCAATACAGATCTGGATGCTCTCAGCCAACCATTGACTGAGAACAAAAATCTCAGTAGAGGAATTAAGAAAAGGACTGAAGGAGCTGAAGGGGTCTTATCTGGCATCAATGAGAGGGATAGCCCTTGGTCTTCTGAAGGCTTGATAACCCAGTGTAGAGGAATTTTAAGGCAGTGAAGTGGGAGTGGGTGAGTGGGTGTGGGAACACCCTCACAGAAGCAGGGTAAAGGTAGATTGTATGGAGGGTGTATCTGGGAAACTAGAAAAGGGTATAATATCTGAAACGTAAACAAATAAAATATACAATTTTTAAAAAAGAAAATATTCGTCTTCATATAATCTTTTCAAGCTCTAGAATCATCTCAGAGGAGGATAAAGCAGATTTTTTTAAAGCAAAGAATTCTTGCCGTGGTCAATGTTATCTCCAGTGACCTATAATTTGTAAAAGAATAAATTACTGTTTAATTCCTAACTATAAGTTAGACAGTTATCACTTTCGTTCAAGGCTCAAAGAACATTACTGAAAGGATGGAATGGGTCTAAGAGCTTCACGAAGGAGGCTGGGGTGGGGTCACATGATAACATGACTACTGACCGCTTAAACTCACAGCAGCCATGGTTATCTGCAAAATGTCATCACACTGTGGGCCTGTAGTCACCTCCCCTCCCAGGAGACTTAGAAACAGATAATAGTGAGGTATGGAAAATGCATTTTCTTTAGTGGTGTAATGACTTGTGATGTTGTATTAAAAATAATCTATCTGCATCCCAGTAACTACTAATGCAACTCATACGTGTGTGTGTGTGTGTGTTTGTCTTTTTGTGGGCGTCTGTGTGTATGCAAAAAGAACTTGTTATGAAAAGAAGGGAATTAACTATAGGAAGAGAAACAAAAAGGGTACTGAGCATGCACCAATATGATTAAATGTCTTATGTACATATATTACATGTCATAATGAAGCCCATGATTTTGTATAACTGACATACACTGATTAAAAAACAAAACCTTTATGAAAGAATCAGAACACAGTAAACAATGTACATAAGGAGATTGCTTCCTCTTTATAACTATACATTTATCCATTGTTTCATTTTGTTTGGATCTCTCTCAAGATGATTGTACTTTTATTTGCAGTGGAAAACCAAAACCAAAACCAAGCCCCTTAAAGAAAGAAAGATGGAAAGAAAAAGAGAGTGGGAGGAGGGGGTGGGTGAGTGGAAGTAAGGAAGAAAGGGAGGGAGAGAGGGATAAAGAGGAGAAGGAGAGAGAGAAGAGGAGGAGGACGGGGAGAGAGAGAAAGAGAGAGGCAAGAAAGAAAGAAAAAAAGAAAGAAAGAAAGAAAGAAAGAAAGAAAGAAAGAAAGAAGAAAGAAAGAACAATGGATGGATAAAGAGTGCCAGGTTAAGAATTAAGCCGACCGTCCCCCCTTATGACCACTCTTAAGACTTCCAGACCTTCTTATTAAATGGCCTTATTACACATAACTTGACCCTTGAGACAGTTTCAGCTGGAGCAAGAAAATAATGAAGAACAAAATACAGATGTTCGAGCATTAGCACCATTCATTAGATGTGTGTGGACTAATTTTACAATTGTACTGGCTATGCCTCAAGGAACTGATGGAGAATTTAAAAAGGTCTGGCTGCATGTTGTGATTTTAAGCTATATAATAAGGCCAAAATAATAGTACTGTAAAGCATGTAGAAAATGAAACGCAACTTGTAATGAAAAGAGACAAGGATCTCAAGGAGACAATCCATTTGAAAGTATTGGTTTCTCCTCGGAACTTAGATGTGTGCAATGGCTGTGGAGCCGCAGAAGGGAATATAGCTACTGAAGATGGCAGTCTCCCTTTGCTTTCTGCAGAGATGTTCTTATCAGTATTATTTCCAGGATATGAAACATTTTCAGCTGAAAAAAAATTACAGTTGCTGTGAAAATGAAATAATAAATTACATCCACTCAGCAGAGACAAATTTACATCTAGTTTCATAATCTTGATAAATGTCTGATGGGACTATAATAACACGCAGTGATAAAGGAAATAATCCAAGATTAATCACCACCTAGAGACCCAGATTGAGATTTGTTTTATATGAATGCTCAGTTTAAAAAAAAAATACAATGAATTGCTTACAATTTTACGTGAGGTAGGATAAAAATCATGGGATTTAATTACATCTCATATCACCATATGTATATTTTCTCCCTTATGGTGAATGATCTTACTTTAATGAGATAAAAAAACTATTTTATAGTTTAAAAGTGTGCTTATGACTTGCAAGTGACTGACTATATAACACCAGGAATTTGTGAGTCTTTATAGGGAAGCCCAAGTAAAAAAATGGTTATCTGTTGAATGAGAGTCATTGGTGCTCAGAGTAATTGGTGAGTTTACTCAATCCTTTGAAGAAAAGACTGAGATCAAAAGAACGAATAACAAACTTCTGGATTTCTTTCTAGCAAATAAAAGAATGAACAAAAATTATTTTTCAATTCCAAGCTCAAATAAGTTAAAAAGACAATTTATTCAGAGAAACAAGGGTAATTCTATAAAATGAAAAATATCTCAAGCCCCAAATAATGCCAGACCCTTTCCAAATATTACTTTTAAAAAATACCTGACAAAAGTCACTATTTGATGTGTATCTAGGTATCTAGAGTCTCCCAAAATCGATAAAACTCAGTAATGAATACTTTAATTTTCAGTATACTATCTGGTGAATTCACCACTATATAGGCATGGGAATGTCACTAAGGCATTATTACATTTTTATTACATTTTTACATGGCAGGATTTCCTTCTTATGAATACCATAGGAGACACAAAATAATCTTAATATTTCTGAAAGGTACTTGCCTCCTAAGTTATTTGATTGTTATGTAAACAAGACTTCTGATTAGATACTTACTATGAATATATTCTTGGTCCTCTGGCTATAGACATAGTGTAAGAGATGAAATAGAAATATAGCATTCATATGTTTAGTATTATGTAAGTACAATCACAGCAACTCTAAAAGTCATCAAATTGAAACTTTGTTATTTCTATACATATTTAATAAAATGTTTCCCCAAGAAGTTAACAAAGGCATATTTTCTTTTTCATTTGTATTTACAAATTGAGAAATACATAATTGACATATTCCATGATTTTTACAACAGTTCAGAAATTAAATAGATTAACTTAGTTTAATTATATTCATGTGTTTACATATTTGTATATCATACATTTTAAAAAGTGACATATTTTAAATATGTTTAAATTAAATAGTAGGTATTTAATTCTAACCATTAACAACTAACTTATTTTTGTCAGTGATATCTACATATAAGTAAATCTAAATAACTTGCATTAAGTTAAATTTTGTAAATAAATACTATGTTGTCCAGAAGAATATAGGTTTATACATATGCACAAACTTGAACAGGGAGATGTATAAGGACAAGTATAAATATTTATAATTTGTACGTGCATTAAGATAAATTATGCAAATGTCATTGAGTACACAGGGATATAATACACGCAGATACTCTTTTTCTAATCACACAGAATTTTAGCACTACACTCATTTCCCTTGTACTTTTATTGTTCCATCGTGAAAACTCAATTTTTATTACTGTTACAACAATTTTACCAGTCATTTTAATTGGACATTTATTTTACTGACTTGATAAATTTTCTGTATCCAGTCTCTTATGCATTCTACATATTTTTGTTGAGGTGAAATCTTTTACTTCTCTGATGGCCAGATGCTTCTACTTCTCTCAGATAAGTCCTATTAATGCATTTGTTGAGGAGTTTACGAAGTTGCTTCTTCCAGAGAATTCTGAGTGTTAATTCAACTAAAACATTTTTCCTAACAACAAAATATTTTCATCAGATCTGCTTCAACTCCCTCTTCTGCAGTTTCCATCAGGAAGACAGAGGCCTCCTCTGTTGTTGTTAACGTCTTCCTGTGACAGAGAAGATCCTTGTTACGAGCCAAGGATAGTAAAAAATTGGACCTGTCATGCCTACCCAATTATAATGTCAGGTAATGTTATCAATGACAGTGAGATTTTGTTTTGTGAAATATGGCATGTAAATGATACATTAGCCTCTACTATGAAAATACCTAAAAATCAATTTTTTGGGATTTTATTATTGGATATTTTCTGTATTTACATTTCAGATGTTATCCCCTTTCCTTCCAATCCCATCCCTCCTACCCCTCCCATTGCCTCCATGAAGGTGCTCTTTCTCCCAACCACACTCTCCCACCTCAGTGCCTTGGCATTCCCCTACACTGGGAAAAGGAGCCTTTGCTGGACCAAAGGCCTCTCCTCCCACTGATGCTAGACAATGCTAATCCTCTCCTGCATATGTACCTGAAGCCATGGGTCTATGCAATGTGAACTCATTGGTTGGTGCTTAAGATGACTTTTAAAACTGTATTTTTCTTAGTATTTTGAAGAGAAACTTGCAAATACGATCACGAGCTCTTAAGAAGAATTGCAATTTTGAGTTGTGATAGTGTTACAGTTCTTAACTGCTATGAAGTGACTTCTGAAATGATCCTTTAGTAACTTAAAAGGGCATCCGAAAAAATCAAATCTATCTAAGTACTGTCAGATGAATGGAATGGTAACTGTGAGTGTCAGCTCACACTTAATATGAGCCCCTCATCACGTTCTCACACTATCTAACTAAGGATATGATGCTGCTTCTTGTTACCTTTGAAATTATATCCATTTCCCTTCACATTTCCTAAACATCTAAAGCTTTCAATGGCTGTAATCTGTTTTGAATGAGCTTTCAACTGCTGGAAAGATTACTGCTATGAAGTCAGTAGCTCTTAAATTATTTTGTTTTCCATGCTCTTCCACTATGGCTTTGGTCAGACTGAATGATCAACCTGGATTTCAATGGTATAATACCTCTTTACACAAACTGTAGCCCAAGCAGAGAGGTCACCATCTTCCAACCCCAAGGAAGCAGACTGATATCTGTAATTGCAGAGTTCTTAAGGCAGAATGCTCAGCCACCTGTATCTTCATGTAAAGTTGGGTTCTGTGAGTTGAACACGAAGTAGGCCTTACATCCATATAGGCATTACATCTATATATAGATATACCCATCTGTATCTATCTACCAATGGTACCTTCACCAGGAGTCATAATCACTGGGCCCTAGGACTAATTTTTACACCACTGAGTTCAATTAACCTTTGGCAGACAGCAAGTACTCCCTACCATGGTGTCATTTCTTGTGGCTGCAAAAACATCATTAGCAAAGTCCATTCTGTAGGAACTATGGGAAAGAATTGTCAGGCACAAAAATTTTCAACTTCTCACTGGATATGTGACACTTCTAACCTCCAGCTTTATAAACACGCGAGTACTAAATTACGGAAGGAAATTAAAAAAGAACACAAGATAATGGTGAGTTCAAGGGGAAAGTTTTACCTCTAGAATGCCATTGTGAGAAATTCCCCTATGCCTCTGAAAAAGAAGAAAAGCAGGAGACAAAGGAAACTCCATAAAAACAACAACAACAACAAAATAGTCATTGAAGAAATCTTTTTTTTTAATTTTATTGGATATTCTCTGTATTTACATTGCTAATGTTATACCTTTTCCCCTCCTCCTCTCCCTCCTCCCCCTTAACTTGCTTCTATGAAGGTGCTCCCTTTCCCAATCACCCTCTCCACTTCAGTGCCTTGGCTAGTTAATGATGTTGTTCTTCCCCCAAGGTTGCAGACCTTTCAGCTTTTTTAGTTCTTTCATTTGGGTCCCCATGTTCAGTCTGATGTTTAGATGCAAGCATCCTCATCTGTATCTATATGACTCTGGGAGAGCTTCTGAGGAGACATTCATATCTGGTTCCTGTCAATAAATACTTCTTGGCATCAGCAATAGTGTTTGGGTTTGGTGGCTGCATATGGGATGAATCCCCAGGTAAGGCAGTCTCTGTATATCTTTTCTTCAATCCCTATTCCTCTATTTGACCTTGTATTTCCTCCCCTGTTTAGTTCTAAGAAGGACTGAGGCATCCGTATTCTGGTCTTCCTTCTTTTTGAGCTTCATAAGTTCTGTGGATGGTTTCTTGGGTATTCTGAGCTTTTTTTTTTTTTTTTGGTGGGGGTACTATTGGCTTATAAGTGAGTACGTATTATGAGTGCTCTTTTGTGATTGGGTTACATCACTCAGGATAAAGGAATCTTAAAATTTGAAATAGAAGCAGGCCTAAGTGACATCTGAGCTATCTCTTACTCTCACTCTCTAGGTGAGTTTGAAAGAAGCTGAACTTCACTTAAGTATAGAACATGTGATCAAGAGGGTACTTTCTCCTCCTTCCCTAAATCTCACAGGACGAGTGAAACTAATGGTACACCTTTACTCCAATTATGGAGGGAAGAGTACAAATCTATTTGGAGAGTGACTGAAAAGTTAGGTTCCTCTTTAGTCACTATCCCTATTCATTGGATCATAACTGTTCTTCATCCATGGAAGACTAAAAATGGTGTCTCGGGCCTCCTTTCCCCTGCTCAATCTTAGAGTAAGGATTCCACATCCTGAGCAGTAAGGCTCTGTGCAAATCAGAGCCTCCTTTGTCTCAGAACAAAAAAAAAAAAAAAAAAAAAAAAAAAAAAAAAAAAAAAACAGTGTTTCATAAAGATGAATGTGGGGCAGTGACAGCTAATCAGTGTATTGTGCGGCACTTATCAAGAGGAGGTGACAAATTATTTGGAATGAAACATAAAACTGTGAATGTGTGTGAAGAGTTAGAAAAGATAAGCTCCAGATAATAATAGCAATGAGATCAGCCATACGCGAGTTAGCTTCACCGTGAAGTGAAACTCGATGTGCGAATCACCCCAGAAGTGGCAGCAGTAAAAAAAAAAAAAAAAAAAAAAAAAGACAGAGGCTGAGTTAGATTGTATAGCAGTTTCCTTCTCATTGAAACCATCTGCCCAGGAGGGAGAGAGTGGTATGTAACAAAAGCTCACAAATCAGCACAACTAAAAACTTGAAAGGGAACTGAGAATCTGACCAGGCAAACTGAAATTGCAGGGAGAAATTCTCAGCCTGTAGATAGCTTGCTGCAGATTGTGTGTAGAGTGCTCAGTGAATTTAGCTTTGGTGAATGGTCACCCTGCTTCTGGAAGGTTCAATAAAATCTCATTAGTTTAGCAAACTAAACTTCAGAGTGTTCATTCTTTGGTCTGCCATAGGTTTCTTTTGCTGGGATTGGTAGTTTCTGTTGGATTTCCCCAGAAATTTCTGTCACAAAATAACTTCAGAACTATTTTAATAATAATTGAAAATCACTTCCAGTCAAGCAAATAATGACTACAGACTTTATAAAAAACAATAAAGCAATAACTTGTTACTGGAGCTTACTGGATGAATGTCTAGTGCAATTTAATCTGAGAATATTTCACCTTTCTGGAGAGCCAAATGAACATCTAGATCTGGAAATTATAACAACTAGTATCAACAGGAATGTCACTAAATGTACTCAAGAGAATATTTAAGTTGGCAGAAGGAAAGATCCTTGAACTTAAAAATATAGCAATAGAGACTTGAGTATGAAGACAAATGGAACAAGCTCCCCAAAATATGAGCTGTATTTAAGCTTAAGACTAATAGAATAAGGCAAAAATGTAAAGTAATAGAAAAAGTAGAAGCCTGAAACTTCTGAAATCTGTTGAATGGCGGTAACCTCAGTGTTCAAGAACCTTAAGAAAGAAGCAACAGAAGTATAAGGAGGTTCATACTCAGATGTTACTTTACACACAACACCCTGAAAAGTAGAAAAATCTGGGTTAGTAGCTGATTTATCAACAAAACTAAAGATGGCCAACAAATGTCATTTTCTGTCCAGAATGCTGAACTGTGATTTTGGTTTCAGTAAAATCCCATCTTCCAAACCTTGAAAGCCAAAAGAGGAGAATCATAGTAATTATATAGACTGTGAGAACTGGTTGCTAAAGGCCATCTTTCCAGAAGTCATAATGTTCCTCAACCTGAAACAAATGAACCCAGAAATTTTAATTGCTAACATATAATGAGGAATAAGTAGGAAAGATAAGTGTATAGTTATAAAAAGATGGCAGAAATATTAAATGTAGGTCTAGGTTTTTCTTGCCTAATTTGACAAACAGTGCAGATAAGAATACAATTAAACCAAGTAGACGGTGTTAAAAATATTTGACTATTATTGTCAATTATTCATTAATAAATGTACAAAATACATTTATTAATAAAATGTATTTATTAAGTACATTTGCAATCTTCATTTAATTTGAAATGTTTTCTGTCCTATGTTGATCTATGTATGCATACATGTATATATTTAATTATATATGTAATTATGACTATATAGGTGCTATAGGAATTGCTGATGGATTTGTGCTTTTATTCTACAATATCACTCTTTGCTGGTACCTATTTTTAATATTTTCATTAAATAGCTTATGTAAAGTATATAACTTCTAATTAAATTGTATAGTGTGTAAAAATTAAGTTAAAAACTAAAACAAGACAAATAGGATTACTTTCTGTTTTTAGTCATGTAATTAAGGAAAGTAAATAAAATAATAATTAGTACAATTTATGTTGTATTAATAATATAATTACAAATATTGTATATTATAATAATAATACAAATAAAGGTGAAAATAAAGAAAAGCATGAGAGTTCTTTTTAAATCTTATTTGAGTTAAATTAATATGTCTAAAATAAATCTGAATTTTTCCTTATTGTGAGACCCAGAGTGTAAGGTCAAAAATAATTCAGATATAATAAGAAATAAAATTTTTAATATAATTAAAATGTTATGCAAGAAAATATTCATTTATTACAAATATAGCTACAGAGATGAGAGGGGAATTAAAAGTCCACAAAACATTTAGAAAATGAAAAGAAATTTGCAAGCAAAAAGAGACAAATGTTCCACTGTTATTGTGTTAATAATAGCGTGGAATGTGAATGAGTCAGTGAATTCTGAACAGAGTAGAGGTAATCAGACTTGGCGAAGAAAGAAGACATCCAATTGTGCACTTTGTAAAGGAGATGTATTTCACACTGAATGTATACATAGGGAAATTATAAAGAATCAAACATGCCTCATTCATCCAACTAAAATGTACCCGTATTGCTACAATAATAACACATTCTTTTAATATTTAGGAAGAAGGCTATTAAGAATAAAAAAGGTACATCAATAAAACACAGGGTCATCACCAGGTTCTAACAATTGTGAATTTATATACAGTAGATATAATAATCCAAAATACGTGACATAAAGGATGACAGAATAAAGAATTGAAGTTAGTGCTTTAGTTTGATATAATGGTAAGTGCTTAAGTATAAGGGCCTTTGTTTCAAAGCCTAGCACCAACAAAAATACATACATAGAAATAAGGAAAAAACACAGAAAAATTTCACAATCAAAGCCCTAAACTGAAATGTTCATCAAAGATGATGGCTGGTTTTCCTGCAAAGACAACTAATGACAGAATAAATAACTTTCATCACTATAGACAAAATATATCAAAATAGGGATTCATTCAGCAAAGAGTGCACAATTTTTTTCTGAGATCTGTGTAGCGTGTTATCACAGTTTAAATGACGAACAGGCTTCAACAGATTTACAAAGACTTAAATCATAAAAGAGGCTTCAGTTCACTCTAGAATGAAATTAGAAATCTGTAACTGAAAGAAGAATATTTAAAACCAGACAGATACTTTCAACAAGAAGTGAAATTCCAGGGGACATCGGGTATGCTCTGAGATTAATAAAACTGAAAATGTAGCACATGCTATTGCATGGAGTTCGGGCTCAGTGGTGCTGGGAGGAACTGTACATGTCTACATTTCAAGATCGCCGAAAAGACTCCGTATTTAACGATAGAAGCACTGGTGTTAAGACACTGCAAAAAGCAACAGTTAACTCTCAACAATAAAACACAAGAAAGAAAATTGTAAATGCTGGAATTGGTAATGAAATACAAGAGGCTATCTAGAAAATTCAAAGCAACGAGGACTCTAGGAAAAGACTAGAATCACTAAAAAAATTAACTAGTGTGACCAAGAGGGAGAAAAACACTGTAAACATGAAGATAGAGAGTGAGTGAATGAGGATGGAGAAAAGGAAAGGAACTTCGCTCAGAAAATGAAAGTATGAGCTTTTTCATAAATCTTAAATAAAAGTCATTACCTTAGATAGGATAATTAAAGATTCAATTTATTGTATATGGAACAGCCGTGAGGAAATTAGCAGATACTCAAAGGCTGAGCAAAGGTCAAAGCCAATCACCAAATAGTTTTGGCCCATTTTAATGTCTGTATGCCATTTACTCCGAATCTTTATAAAAGATTTCGAATGATCAAAGATCAGTGCAGGACGTGGTAGATCCTCTACTGAATGCTTCTCGGAGGCAATCTGAAATTTGCATGCTACGCCTTTGGTGAGAATGCAAAATCTGCGAAGGAAAGGTGAGTGATACATTTAAAAAAAAATAAAATAAAAAAACAAAACAAAATAAAAAACCAAAACCAGTCTTCTTTGGCTGATGTGCAAGGAACTTGCTTAAGCTACGGAGAGAAAAGCATGCCTATGTTTGGATGTTTCAAACTGAAGCTCATCTAAAGGCTCTAGAGTAATCCAAATAACTGTCCGTAGTCAGAATGAATCATAGCATGGGAACTGCTTTACTCATTTCTTCTATCAGTGACTCTTGAGAATCCCTTGGCTTAAGCTACCTGTTCAAATCTCAGTCATGAAGCAAACAGACTGCCTTGCCTTCTTGAATCTTACAGAACAGTATTTCTGGCCACATGTCATCTTTACAGCACACATTCTTACTCGTTGGGATGATTTCTTGTCTTGGTATTGGCATCCAAATGCTGACATCTGTTGGGGAGAAGAGCTATAATTACTGTCTGCACTTTGGCATTGTTAGTTTTATGAAGCATCACCTGTCTTAGTGTTCTGCAAGCATCTTCTCCATCACCTCCGATGGGTTTAATGAGGAGCTGAATGGCCTATAGCAAGGCAAGAGAGAAGTAGGATGTCAGTGAGAAATGGGCACTCTGTAAAGTGTCAGAGAGGGGAGATGGGCCAGCTAGACACACAAAAAAGGAACATGTGCCAGGCTGAAGGTGAGGCACCTAGCAAGCCACGTGGCATAATTTAGATTAGGATAAATGGATCAAATATGTTACATTAACTAGTTTGGAAATAGCACAATCTATAAGGCCTAAGCTATGTAAATAAATATAGGTTGCTGTGTCATTCGTGGGGGAGCTGGTGGGTCAGAACAACCTGGCAGTACTTACTTTAACCATGATCAAATGTATTAAAATCTGTGTATTTGTATATTTAGACACTCTTATTTAATTATTTCTGTGTATTATGTGTAAGGTATGATGTGAGTGTAGTCGATGTGCATGTATGTGTATATGTGTGTATGTGTGTGCAGCAGCCCATGTGATGTGATGTGCACTTGTGTGAACGTCAAAAGAGTGTGTTAGGTGTTCTGCTTTGTAACTGTTTGCCTTAGGGTCGTGAGTAAGGTAGGCAGGAAGCCTCAGCAGTCTACTTGGCCCTCGACTTATAACATTGGAACAATAGACAGATAACCATGCTAACCCATGAACATTGATGATGGGGATTCAAATTCAGGTTCTATGCTTGCACAAAAAGAACTTTAACCCATTAATTCATTTTCAAGCTTCATGCTCCTAGTTTTCAAAATTCAATTTGGTTAGAGTCACTGCATTAAAAGGTCATTTCTATGTAGGTAATTTCCTAGAAAATATGCAAATGGCTACTAAACAAATGACACTTTTCTCTACATCATTAACTATCCAAGAAATGTAAATGAGACTCAATAAAATACCATAATGTATGCACTAAGAGTTTCATAATAAAAAGATAGACAGCCAAAGGATTATAGAGAATATGGAGACGTTGGAACAGTATTTGATTACTAGTTGGCTGTAAAATGAAGCTGTTTGCTATGGGATTGGGATTTACCGAGAACTTCTATGTGTACACCTTAGACAAGAAGCTTTTGAGCATCTCTAAAAATAAGTGCTTATAAATGGATATTCATAGCAGAATTATTAGGAATAATTAAAAGTCAAATACAGTATACATATCTGGTAGCTAATCAATGACAAATGAAGTTTTGCATATCCATATCATAGGAATATTACTCAGCATATAGAAAGGAATAGTTGTGCATGGTAGTACATTACTGCCATTTGAAAACTATTCTTCCTGTTTGACACTAATTAAAAAGGGTATATATTTTGCTTTTTTTGACTATTTAGTTTTAGTATCAAAAATAAGCAAACTTGTAGATATTAAAATAGATTTATGATTTCCTATGGCTGGAAGTGATATAAGGAGGAAAATCTTAGATAAGCACTGTAGATTTTCATTCTTGTTCAGGGAATTGTTTTCTAAAATACTTTGTGGTTATGAATTCCTATCTATGTGAATATAGTAAAAGCCAATCCATTTTAGGTGGGTGAATTGTATGGATATATAAAATGTATGCAAATTGAGCCTCTAAAAAATCTATTATAAAAACAACATAGAGGAAAACATCCCATACAAGGAAAGATTTTCAAGTCATCCATGAGGACAACTGCAGTCCTGTCAGAAGATGGTCTAAGCCTTAAAGACAATGAGGCAACTGTAAAGCAACTTTTGACGAGGAGTAGGCTCTGAGATTCTGGTCTAAGCTGAAATCCTAAGCACTGTCCACTTTGTAAAATAGCACAGTAGGTCTTTTATGGCTAGAGTTAGAAACCGGAATTCCCATTCTTCAAATTACAAAATGATGGGCCATAATTGTGCACTATTAACATAAAACCATCACATGTGGAACACATCACATGGTTCATGACTGCAGAAAATTGTGAAGGCAAAAGTTAAATTTCTTTTTCTTTTTATTAATTGAACAACTTTATTTTAAAAAACAAAGATAAATGTACAGATTTTAAGCATTTTTGCATAAAAGTATACAAATACATTTTCGTCAGTACTTGGTTTTTTTAAAGGTTTGATAGTGTGCATTAAAATCTTACTAGTTACAATGAGCATAAAGTACATGTAAAACAAGATGTAACCTGGAATTAGTCAAAGTTTTCTTGGTGCGGAAAGATTAAGCACAATGGTTTTTCATTTTCTTTCTTTTTTTATGGCCTTTGTTTTTTCTTGAACTTCGTATGGTCTGTGAGTTGTTTCTGGGGTGTTCAGAGCTTTCTGGGGTTAGTATCCAATTATCAGTGACTGCATATTATGTCTGTTCTTTGTGACTGGGTTATCTCACTCAGGATGATATTCTGTAGATGCATCCATTTTCTTAAGAATTTCATAAAGTCATTGTTTATGATAGTTGAGTAGTACTCCATTGTATAAAATATACCATATTTTTTTCTATCCATTCATCTACTGAAGGACATCTGGGTTCTTTCCAGCTTCTCACCTTAATGTATTATAAAAATTTTAAAACCCAAAAAATAATAATTCAGCAAAAAGTTCTAAAGTACTATTAATTGCCTACACCAAGAGGCCTGTGTAAAACAGGACAGGGATACAGCATGTGACCCTGTAGTTGTTTTCTCGAATAATTATTGGTAACATTTTAGTCACATGCACATGTTTGCATAGTCACATTAAAGTGGCTAAGAAGAAGTTTGCACGTGGTCATTTAGGACAAGGCTGTAGTGAGAAGATGGTGTGTACTAGGTTGCTTTCGGTTGAGGTAATAATCAGACTCAAAACAATGTAGGAAAAAGGGGGGTGCTTTTGTTCTTTCTTTCTCTCTTTTCTTTACCTCCCTTCTCTTCTTTATTCTTTCCTTCCTTCCTTCCTTCCTTCCTTCCTTTCTTTCTTTCTTTCTTTCCTTCGTTCCTTCCTTCCTTT